>NC_071274.1:22039127-22339127 GCF_023375685.1 Ictalurus furcatus
TCGTGTTGGGCAGAAGCGCCTGAATGAGCAAAAGCCACATGTTAGGAAAAGCTCCATGACTAAGCAGGAGCTTCTAGGTTTCTAGGCAGAGTCTAAGGATGGACAGGGTTTGGGGAAATCCCCAAGATGACAATAAGTCTCTCAGTGCCCCTTCATGATTCCCATTGGTGTGCAAAAGCTTCTGGTTGGGCAAAGTCCAAAGACAAGCAGAAGCCCCATAAAGAAACCCTGTTTGGCTAAAGCCTCACGATGGACAAAAGCCACAGGAATTAGTGTAACTTCCGGACGGGAAAAATCTCATGATGGACAGGAGCCTCATATTAAGCTGAGGTATGATCATTTTGGTCTTTGTTAACTAGCTAAATTTAGCTTGTTTACTCGATGAGCCACTGAAGCACAAGCTACTTTTCCCCCCAAAATGAATCTTAGCAGGCCTGCTAGCACGCTCTTCTTGTACACACAAACACCAACAGAACTCAACTGGTTAGAGGAGTACTATAGGCTGGTATATACAGGAAGAAAGAAAAAAAACCCCACACTACAACGTTCTGACTT
The DNA here is from genome assembly GCF_023375685.1 of Ictalurus furcatus. Classification (NCBI taxonomy): domain Eukaryota; kingdom Metazoa; phylum Chordata; class Actinopteri; order Siluriformes; family Ictaluridae; genus Ictalurus; species Ictalurus furcatus. The sequence continues at coordinate 22,039,683 of NC_071274.1, forward strand.
ATCCAGTATTTCTGGACGCTGTTCTTAGAAGTGAATCAAATGAGTCAATTCAGCTCAAAGGATTCCAGAAATGAGTCATACAGTCGTAAAGGGAGTCACTGATTCTGGGTCCAATCGTCGACCAAAACAAAAACTTGTCTGGAAAATGTACGCATCTGGAAGTAAATCTGTGGCCTCGTCGGGAAAGTGTCGAGCGCAACCGGCAAGTCCGTCTAATTTTACATTCTACCTCAGCTGTGACTAAAGCGAGAGAAATCGTGATCTTATCTAATACACCGAGTCACTGTGGGTGTGTCACTGTCCAACAGAAGCAGCGGTAGAAGAACGGTAACAGCGATGGAGCAGACGAAGAAAAATGATTCCTTCTGGCGAACTGATTCACAAGTGAAGGACAAAAAGAAGATTGCGCAACGCTGTTAAACTGGATTTGTAAATGTAGTCTTAAACCTCTGTCAGACTGAATGAGAATTAAAACAAGTTTGATAATAAAGCCACTTGAACGCGTGGGGTTCAGCTGCTGCCCTGCAGACCAAGCCCCATGTTGGGCAGAAGCCCCTGAATGGCACTTGTTGGGTATAATGCTCATACCTCAGCTTAACACAAGGCTTCAGGCCCATCAGGAGACTTTGGGTGAGCTTCTGGATGGGCATTCATGGGGTTTGTGCCCAACACAATCTCACTTTAGGCACAAGCTCCTGGTTTGAGGAAAGCCCCATGATGTGAGGTAGAGTCAGGTAAAGTCTCATAATGGACAGAAGCCCCACATGGGCAAAGCCCAAAGACAAGCAGAAGAAGCCTCTAAAGAAGCCTCTGATTGAGCAGAACACCTTTTTTGGGTAAAGCCCGACGATGGGTAGAGGCTCCAGGAGGTGCAGGAGCTTCTGGGTACGCAAAGCCTCGTGAACTAAGGGCAGAAGCCACTAGTCTCGGAAACACTCCAATACCATAAGAATCGAAATGGTTCGAGGAGTACTTGAGAATGTAAACCCACAAGTCTGTGGCTTATGCGGTATTTCCGAATGACGTTCAAAAGAAGCAAATCTGTGTGTGAGTCATTGTAAAGTGAGTCATGCGATTCAGGGTCCCATCTTTCAGCAAACAAAAATGGTTTTGTGTCCGGTGTTTGGAAAAGACGTACGCATAACAATACACGCCCGGATCTTCAGATCCTTGCTTTAAATGAGAGAGTGTTGACCTCATTTCTAAATAAAAATGAATTTGAAACAATTCGAACTTCCGACTCTGGAATTTTTTTTGGGGACTCCATCGAAAAAAAAGAAAAGAAAAATAAAATCCCTTCTGTCGTTGAATCCACCTTTGAGCGCTTGACGTCAACTCTGTGCTTTTCTGAAGCCAATCAGAAGCCAGTAATAAGTGAGAGGTAACCAGCATGTGACTATCAGTAGCTAACACACCAAGATATTATCACCGTTTCCTGGAGTTAAACCCAACAGGCCCAAGTCACCCACGTCTGGGTTTAATCACACATGCACACAACCCCGATTTAGCCCTGAGGAACAGTTGTGGAGGAGGAAGAACCATGTAATTAACCACCTCTGCTGGTTTAAAACAGGGAATGAGCTCACTCTGGACTGTGGCGTTACCTTTAGTCTTCCTCGGAGATACAGGACAGAGAACTGCGCAGACTCGGGTTCTTCGGCATTTCTTCAGACGTTCTCTCTAGACATGTGTGATGGGCTTCGGCTTGTTCTAGCAGTCAGTGAAATAAAAGCGTGTTTGTACATTTTTTATTTTTTTTTTACCTCATAAAACTTATTTTTCCTCAATAGTCTGGATAGAATTTAAGATTACTTATTATATCAGTCACAACACCGTTTGTAACGTAAAAAAAAAAAAATTCCTGTGGGTTTGCACTTACGAACGTAATTTAAAGTGAAACTATAATCATCACGTATCACTCAATCAATACAGTTACAGGATTCAAGCAGAGATGCTGTTTGATAGCGTTTAAAGCGGCAGTAAGCAACATTTGAAAGTCAGCGAGTGCTAAAGTAGTCACTACTCGCCAAACACACCATCTTCCAACAGCGTGATTATCTGCTGTTATCGTCGACGTCTACGTATTTAAAAATAAATAAATAAATAAATAAGAATAGCAAACTATTTGCGCATACCTTTATCAGTAACAATTCAAATCACTATCACCCAGACACTCTTTACCTGCCTGTCTTATTCGATATGTTATACGCAGATGAATTATCGTGTCCCGTGTTAAATCAATTCCTGCGTACCAAATCAGATTTTTTGTTTTATTTAATCAGAGGACGATTTTATTTATTTATTTATTTTAAAGCGGGGGTAGTAAAAAAAAAAATATTCTCAAATAAATAAATAAATAAATAAATGATGACCTAAAACTAAGCCTAGGGTTCAATCAACACTGAGGGTTTTGTTTCCTTTTATTAATATTTAGTATTAATATGCAGTAAAGTATTTTTTACTTTAAAAATGTGCATAGGCTTAAGCGTGAGCTCAGCCCTGTGGGTAAGGACAAGAGCTGTCCACTAGGAGCTGACTAAAAGGGGACAAAAAGAGTGCAAGTCTGCCACCTACTGGACATTTGAAATTGAGGCGAAATCAAAATGACTCCGTCAGGATATTCATGAGGTTCATGGGTCTGTGTCCCATGCAGTGGTGGTTGAAGGTTTGTGAGAATTTGTAGAAAAAAATCATGTGAAAAATAGAATAGAATAGAATTGAATTTGTAGAAAAAGAAAATGTGAACAATTATTGGCACCCTTTTAGTCAATGCTTTGTGCTAGCTCCCTTTGCCGAGATAACAGCTCTGAGTCTTCTCCTATAACACCTGATGAGGTTGGAGGATACATGGCGAGGGATCTGAGAGCGTTCCTCCGTACAGAACTTCTCCAGATCCTTCAGATTTCCAGGTCCACGCTGGTGGACTCTCCTCTTCAGTTCACCCCACAGGTTTTCTATGGGGTTCAGGTCAGGGGACTGGGATGGTCATGGCAGGACCGTGATTTTGTGGTCAGTAAACCATTTTTGTGTTGATTTTGATGTATGTTTTGGATCATTATCCTGCTGGAAGATCCAACCACGGCCCATTTGAGGCAGTCAGGTTTTCATTTAATATCTGTTGATATTTGATAGAGTCATGATGTCCAGGGGGTATTCCAGAAAGCAGGTTATGGAGTTACCTGGGTAAGGTTACTCAGAGTAAACAGATAACCCCAACTTTCGGTTGCATAACCTGCTTTCTGGAATAACCCCCAGAGCCGTAGAGTATAATTACATGAGCAAAATAAATGAAGAGGTCAGTGCCATTCTGACAAAAATAATATCAGATCTGATATATTTATTAATTTAATTTATTGTTTGGCAGTGTCAATGTTATGGATTAACTTAAAAGACATTTATTTTACGCGCAAAACTCCTAAACCATCCCCCGCATATTTATTGTATATTCAGATGAACATCGCTGTAGTTTCCCTCCACATCACAAGATGGCAGACTCGCTGTTTTCAGCCTGTTTTTTTCTACTTCCGGTTGCACGCTGCTCCCCCTCTTCCTTTTCCTCAGTGCAGCGGGAGCAGTATCGGAGTCTGAAGACTTCATCTCCTGACTAAAGGAGAAACTAACGATTAAAAAATGGTCAGTAAACAAAGCGAACACACAAAATATGTTCTTTAATAGACGGTCCGACATCTCGCGCACGTTACGGCGCAATTTTTAGCTCGGATGAGACTTTAATTTCAGTCGGATGATGTCGGATTTGTTTTTAAATCGGACTCGCCGTGGTCAGAGTTTAACGACAGTGACGTTTGGCATTAATTATTACATGGTAAATGAAGTGTGACTTGTTTCCCCCCATCCTTTCACTGGAAAAGAGTGAATTAAAATAAAAATAGTTTGTGCACGTGCATCATTCATTTAAAAAGCTTAAAACCGACACGCTTCCGGGGTGGCTGTGACGTCAGAAAACACGTGTGCTCGAGACAGCAAATAAGCCTCTGATGATTATTATTTTGAATGAGTTAACTTAATAATTAAATTGTGATTTTTTCCCCCCTCAACTCGACTGTTTCTAGGGTTTTGTCAAGGTGGTGAAGAACAAGGCGTATTTCAAGAGATACCAGGTGAAGTTCAGGAGGAGGAGAGGTGAATTCAAGTCATTTCTTAGTTACTTTTATGTATTTTAACAATCATATCAGCTGCATGCGATTAATTAAAGGACGTTTTTGTTCAACGAACTGATTTTGTTTTGTTGTTTTTTTTTTTTCCTGCAGAGGGGAAGACGGACTACTTCGCCCGAAAACGCCTCGTCATCCAGGATAAGAACAAGTACAACACGCCGAAGTACAGGATGATCGTTAGATTCTCCAACAGGGATATTGTTTGCCAGGTGACGTTAGTTAATAAACATTTAGCAAATTTGTGCTGTTGGTAAATTCACCGTTTCCCCACTGATAACCTCGTACGTGTGCCGTTTAGCGTCGTTAACGCCGTGTGTGTGTGTGTGTGTTTCCTCAGATCGCGTATGCCAAAATCGAAGGCGACGCGATCGTCTGCGCTGCTTACTCTCACGAGTTGCCGAGATACGGCGTTTCCGTGGGGCTGACCAACTACGCTGCTGCCTACTGCACCGGCTTGCTGCTGGCACGGCGGGTAAGACCTGGTCCTGTTCGCTACCTAGGCAATAAAAATAAACACGCCATGTCATGCTGTTAGAGGAAAATGATGGACGACGGAGTAGTATGGCGACGCGGACTTACAGTCACCGCTCCACAGCACGTCCTGTTCCTTTTGTTTTGTCTTTGAGAAGTTCCTAACCAGCACTGCTGTTGTTCCTCTGCAGCTGCTGAATAAGTTTAATCTGGATAAGGTGTACGAGGGCCAGGTGGAGGTGACGGGCGAGGAGTTTAACGTGGAGAGCGTCGACGGCCAGCCGGGAGCGTTCACCTGCTACCTGGACGCCGGGCTCACCAGAACCACCACCGGGAATAAAGTGTTCGGAGCCCTGAAAGGAGCAGTGGATGGAGGACTGTCCATCCCGCACAGGTCAGGACACAAGGGTTATACTGTACAGGACGCGTGATTTCCACGTGACTAGCAGGTACGGTAAAATCAGGTCGCACTGGCGCTCTGAGATGAAGATCTTGGATGTGAGAGACTCTTTGGGTCTGAACAACAAAGCGAGCGAAAGCATAACCTAGAAAACAGGAATAACCAGGAGAGCGATAGCAATATCCTAGAGAGCGAAAGCATAACCTAGAAAACAGGAATAACCAGGAGAGCGAAAGCATAACCTAGAGAGCGAAAGCATAACCTAGAGAGCGAAAGCTGACATAGACAATAAAGCCTACCGGCGAGCGAGAGTCGACGTAGAGCACAAAGCTGACCAAATTAGCAAAAATACAAAGTGAAAGCCGGCTTAGCGAACAAAAGCTTCACTTAGTGAGCGAGAGCTGACTGCGAGAGCAGAGTTGACCTAAAGAGTGAAAGCAGTCTTAATGAATATTAACCTCGTGAGTCTGCACAAGCAAAACGAAAGGTGACCTCGCGAGCGAGAGATGTGACCTAGAGCGCAAAGACAGTTTAGAGAGAGGGAATGATAGCCTGACCAAAACCAGCACTAGCTGAACGATCGCGCGAATAAAAGTCTGACCCGGAGAGCAGAACCTGACCCAGTCAGCGAAAGCGTAACCGAGCAAGCGAACGAAAAGCTGACCTAAATATCACAATCAAGCGGTTTATACATTTTATACACAGTGGAAGATTAGACGTGTTACCCAAGTCGCTCAGGCGGCGCTCACGCCACGTCTCGGTGTTTTTCAGCACTAAGCGGTTCCCGGGCTACGACTCCGAGAGCAAAGAGTTCAGCGGTGAGATCCACAGGAAGCACATCCTGGGCCTGAACGTGTCCGAGTACATGAGCAGCCTGATAGAGGAGGACGAGGACGCCTACAAGAAACAGTTCTCCCGCTTCATCAAGAACGGCGTCACACCTGATTCGGTAAGAGGAACGAACGCGCGCACACACACGCACACGTTCATTCGCTCAGCTGATGTCCTGCAGCGATTTCAAGACTGGGCTGAGAGAGGCTTCACACACACACCCGATTTAAAGTTCTTCACCGTTCCTGAAAAGTGAACATCACTTTTGTTTTTAATGTTTGTAAAAAATGTTCTGGCGTTCCGTCAAAACACTAAGGAATCTTGTTTAATTAACACTTAAAATGAAAAGACGCAATGCTTCTGAGGCCGTTTTATATCAGAAAGGGATTATATTCCAGATATCTTTACAGTCCTGTCAATCATTCACTTCCAACATGCTTTAAAGAGCGAGTGGTTTTATTTATTTATGTAATTATTTATTTAAAGCGGGACGTTCCGTTTCATTCAGACGCGCTGATCGAGGTTTAGTTGCTGTAATAGTTGTGTAACGTGACCGCGTGTTTGTTGCAGGTGGAGGAAATGTACAAGAAGGCTCACGCTGCGATTCGTGAGAACCCGGCACACCAGAAGAAGCCCAAGAAGGAGCTGAAGAAGAAGAAGAGGTGGGTTCCGGAGCTCTGTGGTCCACAGCCACTAGGGGGCGACGCACATCTGGTGTTTCATGTGTTTAACACGTTGTACCAAAGCCACAGGTAAAAATATTAAGGTTTGTGGAATGTTCTGTGTCTCAGGTGGAACCGTGCGAAACTGACTCTGGGGCAGAGGAAGGACCGCGTCGCTCAGAAGAAGGCCAGCTTCCTCCGCGCTCAGGAAGCGGCGGCCGACGACGAATAAACACACGGACCTTCCAACGCTGCTCCAAAGATGACGTGCGCACCTTTCTCCAAATAAAAAGATTTGGGAAAAGTAACGCTGTGTCCTCGTTTTCAAAAATGAGAACTTTTTGTATAATTATGTCAGAACAAAAAAAAAAAACAATTATTGTTTGTGCTGAACTATATATATTTTTCAATTTGATAAGACTAAACACAATAATCTAATAATTAATATTAATATAATTGGGCACTAATATAATTGATCTTTTGTTATATTTATTTATACCAGGACAAAGTAGTGAGGTGAAACATTTGAGGTGGTTGTGTGTTTGTTTTTTCGGACATGGAGAATTTTATTTAAAGGGATTAAGTAAAGATCAAGTCCAAATCGTTGGGATATATAAACATAAATAACTAAAAACAGCAGGCACACATCTGCGACAAAATACTTTAATGTGCAAAGTCATGCATTTATACTTCCTTTTTAAAATAGAACAGTTTTTAATCCTTAACCAGCAGCGGCGATGTTCAGCAACACGTGATGGCACAGGACAGGAGGCGAATACTAAACAAAACCAACACGTCTAATAGAGTCCAGTCCTAAAACCCGAGTGAGATCAGACTGTGGTTTATCTTCCCTCCAGACGTGTCTGAAAAACCTGACAGCGTAGACGTGTAGAGACGTAGAGCCAGCACGGACGACGTCTCCGCTCTGAGAACGTCGTCTCTCCCTTTTCGTGTAAATGGTACATGGACTGTGACGGCAGCATGCAGAACGAGGATCCCAGCGCTAATAGTGTGTTTAAAAAAAAACAAAAAAACAAGACGTGACTCGGAAGAGACCATCACAGTTTTGTAGTAGAGGTGTGCGTCGGGACCGAGATTCCACAGGACGAGAGAAAAAAAGTTCAATAGAATTGAGCGTTGGAAATGAAAATTGGGGTCATTTTTTATTTATTTATTTTAGCTGATTTTAGGCAAAGAAATCGATTGAGAAATCCGGCGGACATGTCGGTTCAAACGTCCCAGGATGCGACGCAGCTAGTTGGCGATGTACGAGATGACGAAGCCGTGGCGATGGCGTCGACGGCGTTGTCCGATCCTGACGAGAAGGCGACAGAGCCGGACAGACTAAAGGACTAAAGCGCCGCTGCAGCGCTCTGTTTAAGTAGAGATGACGCGAGGGCAAAAACCCGCTTTGTCGCTATCGGGACGGTGTTTGTCGTTTTTGTAGATGACCATCGACCGATAAGAAAATAGAGCGACGTCGTCGGATTTCGCTGCACGGTCGAAGATGGCGCGTTAATCATATGGAACAAATCGGGATATCCGAGTCGTTCAGCGTGGATTCGTGCAACGCGTGTTTTCAGTCGTTTTCTTTATCCTGGTCAAGGTCATGGAGGTCAACTTGTTAACGTTTTGAGATACCGTACGGAGAAACGTTCTACGGCGGGATCGGGAATTTAAAACCGGTCCCGTACGCACCTCTACGTCACCGTTTTTCGCATCTTTAATTAATGGATGCAAATTGTTTCATTTCATTAAAAAAAAAAAAACCCAAGAATGATCAGTGATCACTCGCATATGGCACAAATGTGTTACACACACACACACACACACACACACACACACTCTGAGCCGATGTTAGACGGGATACTGTCATTATTTAAACTCTCCTGCTATTAAGTATGTTCCAATATTTATGCCAGTTGTCGGACCATCATCATGGCTTCAACTTTGATCCAGGTTTATGATATAAAATGTCCCGAAGCTGTCCTGTGGGCAGAACGTGACCTGGTTCACTTAAAACATCAACCGTTCGGAATAATAATTTGAATATGTTAATTAGGCTTCATTTCTCAAGCTTAGTACGAAATAATTTATTCGTAAACCATTAGCATGAGGTTAGTTTGGGGGCGGGGATTCTATCCTATCCTATCCTATGAAATTCGTGAGGAGGTACTGCGATTTTATATGCAGATTACGCCAACTGTTCAGTGAAGACAAAAGTAATGGCGCCCTATAAAAGGATTTAGAATAAGTTTTAGTGCACGCCAGGCCCTAGGAGGCGCGTTTTCACGTTGCTTTTTTTTTTTTTTTTACGGGAAGAGGGCGGAGCCGAGAAGATCTATTCTAAATAGGGGTGGGGTTAATTTCCAGCAAATACTGAAACGCTGAAATATGTACGCGAGCTGGCTTGCGTGGTGAATTTAATTCAAATGATTATTATAAACGAAAAAAAAACAACACTTTTAAATATTATAATATTACAAGCAGCACCTTTGATCGGCGTGTCGGAGAATAACAGGAAGTAGGAGAGTTCAAAGAGTGACACGATCGTTACGTCAGCGTGTGGGACACCAACAAAAAAAAAAAAAAACCTCACACACACACAGCAGCAGCACACGGCGAGCTCACAGTGTGTGCGGTGTTACGAGTCGATGGTGTGCGAAATCTGCTTCCAGAGCAGCATCTTCAGGTTGTTGAGGATGAGCGAGTGCTCCATCTGCATCTGCTCGCCGGAGCCCGTGAGCTCCATGCAGGCGTTCAGCTGTCGCTCCAGCTCGTCCCGCAGGCTCGCCGGCGCCCCCTGCAGCAGGAAGTCCTCCAGCGCGCTGCAGGCCCGAGCCAGGTTCGTCCGGCTCGGCTCGGCGCCGCAGCGCCGCTCGGTTCGGCGACACGACGCCCTACACTCGCCGCTGTACACGCAGTCAGAGTCTTCCTGGCACGGCCGAACTCGCATGACACGTCTGAAGGCCTCCTCCGGCACGACGTGTCGCCCGTCCAGAAGGCGCAGCTCGTAGCGCTCGGTGTATCCGAAACTCCCCGGCTTCATGTCGCACAGCAGGAAGGAGCCGAACGTCCCGTGGAAAACGTCCTCCACCAGCTCCAGCAGCCCGATCGAGATCTTCACCTTGCGAGGCCACGACGGCGCGAAGAAGTGGTCCAGGCCGCGACCGACCACAGCCGTGATCCAGGGTTTGAGCGCCGGCGACAGATCGAGGCCGTACAGCGGCGTGTATGCGACTCGCTCTACCACGTACAGGTCGCCGCAGAAACCCAGCAGCTTGGGAGTGTGACTGCGTCCCTGCAGAACCACGCTGAGTAAGACCTCGTCCAGCTGCAGGAGAGCCCACGCCGATCGGGCTTCCGGTAGAGACACGCGCCCGTCGTTATCGGCATCCGCAAACGACAGGACCAGCGAGACCAGCGTGGTGAGGTCGGCCTGCTCTCCAACCTTCGCCTAAATACCAAACAGAGGCATGAAAAGCAAAAACTGTGGACGTGCAAGGCCGAAAAACAGGAAGGAATTGATTATGCAGCCATCACCATGCTTCACCAATTGTACTTAACCTCATCATCATGCAGCTCACAAATACTTTAAGGTCACTTCTACACCGAATAGTACGTCTGTCCCAGAATGCAATTTTCTTGATGTACTTTTGTCATTGCATTCATCGAACTCCTAACCCTAGCACTCATCGCTAATTCCCGTTCACGCCCCTACCTTCACGTGACCGTGCACCATCTCTTTGAACTTCTCCACCGACGTTCCTCTGGTGGGTTTGTCGAAAAGCGTCGGCTCCTTCCTCGGCTCCAGCTCTTCTCCCAGCTCGTAGTGCAGCACGTCGCCCGGCCAGCACCTGATCACCGCCTCCACGTCGCCCCAGCTCGCCGTGTACACCTGACGCGCGGAGAGAAACGTCACTCATCTCGTCTTCGCTCGGTGCGTGTTCTTTTCTACGACGTTCAAATACGTAATTGAGCTTGGTAGAAGTTGAAAGTGATATGAGAAGACCTGAGTGCAAAAGTTTGTACGCCCTTCTTTTGAAGAAACCGACATTGGCTCCAAAAACCAAACGACTCCAAAAGCTCATGTGGACTGTCCAAAAAGCCTTTTATTTTCGTTTCGTTCATTTTTAAGAACAATCCGCGCCCCGATTCTGTCTTTGTCGGTTACAAAATATTTTTTTTAAAAAATCAAAGCGTGACAAAAGAATCAAAATGACACGTTATTTCTAACTTCGCTTGCCTTTAAGAACTTTTTCGGGATTGTAGCGAATCAAACGCTATGGAACCAAAGGGAGAGGGGGCACAAACTTTTGCACCGGACCCTATGCGTATTCCTCGCTGCGTCGGAAATGGACGGACGCATCGGTAACGGCGTGTTTAAGTAGAAACTGCTGCCGTGTGCGTAATTCCAGAGCGCGAACGATATAAAATGGTTTGGATCCGCGACGTGTTTTGGGGTTTTTTTTTCCCCCCTGAAAGCTCTCACCTGATTGTTGGGTTTGCTGGAGAGACACCTCCTGAAATAAAGCGAGGCCTTTTCACACAGACTGCTGCAGGCAGCGCCGTCGATCACCCCCGCTCTGTATTTATCACACTGAGAGAAAGAGTGGAGGAGGTTAGGGAGCTCTTCGGCGTTCCGGGTCGTTCGCTTACAGGAAAATAATCAGTGGAGTTTAGCCTCTGTGAAGCCGAGTAGTTCCGAGGCAAGTTCTCGCTTACGTTATAGCAGCTATAAACACTCATTCCCTCACCAGCCTCTCTCTCTTTTTAAAAAATAAAATAACATACACCCTGTAATTATAAACACTCCTCCGTCCTGCTCTGACACTGGAGACTCCTTCCGTAAAACGTGACACAAACGTTGCGCTATGAAAAACAGCATCATCGAAGATTACGCTCGTTTTTTTAATCGGTGTGCACGGCGCGTCCGTGAACGAGCTGTCACTATAGGAACGATAACAACTTGTCGATGCTACTACAGTAAGAGCTACCGTTATTGGAAAGGTATACACACCTCCTGGCCAATCAGAATCCGGAATTTGTCAAAATCACACTACGGGTATCGGGTGCTGCTCGGCAACACGTTTACACTTGAAAAAAATCCTACGCATAACTATTTAACGTTTAAGTAGTGTGTGTGTGTGTGTGTGTGTGTGTGTGTGTGTGTGTGTGTGTGTGAGATCATGTTGAAGTGCAGACTCACGATGGTGCTGTAGCATTCGTGCGCTCGGCACAGCTCTGTGTAAGACGAGTACTGCACGTACACCACCCAGCTCCCCACAAACACCGCCAGCCAGGTGAGGAACAGGAACTTCACCCGCACGTACGACAGCCGAACCTGCACCAGAGTACACACACACACACACACGATTAATCAGTACTTGGATTTCTCTCTCTTATTTATCTTATTTACTTTCTTATGTACCTGTTAACTTTCTAACTTATTTTTCTTCTTCCTTACTCATCTCACCTACTGTACTTTATTATAGATTTATTTACTTACTTGTTTACTCATTTATAATCACATACATGGTTATTTATTGCTTCAAATGACAATTTACTTATTAAATTTGATCCTTCAATTCAGACGTACACGAAAACATTCCTATTAATAATAATAATAATAATAATAATAATAAGATGATGATGATGATGAATAATTTTTTTTTCTTTGACCTACACTTCCATTTTATTTTCCTTTCCTTCTCATTTTTATCAGGTACGTTTCCCTTTTAAAGTCCAAACACACACACACACACACACTAGGGCTGAATGATTTGACCCCCCCCCCCAAAAAAAAAACAACAATTGCGACACTTGACGTTTCTACGCTAGCAGATACGCATCAGGAGATACCAGCCTGCCACGAAGCTACAAGTGAAACAGTGTTGTCGCGTTAAAAACTAAACCCCTAAACCTGAGTTTGATGCCATTTTTATTGAACTTCTTCCGACCCGAGTAGTTTTCCGTAAAAATTTTAAAAAGCACCAAAAAATTCCGCATCGCAAATTTTTTCGAACGCAAAAAAAAAAAGGCCGCGGCGAAATCGAGCCGCGACGATCACGAGAGAGACGACACGCGTGACATCTCACGAACGTATACGTCATGACAATTTCTCACGACTTCCATCTAATGTATTCATAATTCGAGCTGAAGAGCGGTGATGACGTGCACGTGCAGTTTGGACAACAATGTGAAGGGTGTCTCTTCCTTTTGTTTTTTGTGCCAAATTTCATAAAAGCTCCTGACACGATGACAAAAATCCGTCACTGTGATTGGTCTACTGTGAACTTAATTCAGCTCAAAACACACACACACACACACACACACACACACACACACACACACATTTCTGCAAATACCTGTGTGCATACTGACATCCATGCTTTAAACAATGCAACTGGAATATTCACAGTGGAATTAAGTACATTATATTAGCTGTGAATCCTGCAAGGCAGAGCGTTAAACCCATATTAAACAGCCTCACAGCTCCAGCGCTAAACACACCGAGCACGTCTCGGGTTCCTTCGGCGACTTAGAGGCGTTATGATTTCTTTTTTTGTTATGAGGAAGAATCGGATTTCAGGCTTGAAACGTCAGGGTTCGGTATAAAAAAGGTTCGAGCAGGAATGTGTCTCTTCCCGTCTGCCTGCTCTCTCTACAGCGCGTGTTTACGGCGTCACACTCTGCAAAGGGATAAAGGTCTCCGGAACGAGTGTTTACGACGAACAAAATCCCTACTGCCTGCAAATTCCTGAGATGAACGAAGGAGTGATTACAGCTAGGGCTGGGTGATATGCTATACTGGACTATATCTCTTATCTCTCTCTCTCTCTCATATATATATAGATATATATATATATATATATATATATATATATATATATATATATATCAATCATATATACATACACTCATATCTCTTATCTCTCTCTCTCTCTCTATATATATATATATATATATATATATATATATATATATATATATATATATATATATATATATATATACTCATGTATCTCTTATATCTCTCTCTCTCATATCTCTCTCTATATATATATATATCTCATATCTCTCTCTCTATATATATATATATCTCATATATATATATACTCATATCTCTTATCTCTCTCTCTCTCTCTCTCTATATATATATATATATATATTCATCTCATATCTCTCTCATATCTCTCTCTCTCTCTCTCTCTATATATATATATATATATATATACTCATCTCATATCTCTCTCATATCTCTCTCTCTCTCTCTATATATATATATCTCATATCTCTCTCTATATATATATATCTCATATATATATACTCATATCTCATATCTCTCTCTCTCTCTCTATATATATATATATATATCTCATATATATATATATATATATATATATACTCATCTCATATCTCTCTCATATCTCTCTATCTCTCTCTCTATATATATCTCATATATCTCTCTCTCTCGTATCTCTCTCTCTCTCATATCTCTCTCTCTCTCTCTCTCTCTCTCTCTCTCTCTCTATATATATATATATATATATATCTCATATATATATCATATCTCTCTCTCTATATATACTCATATCTCTCTCTCTCTCTCTATATATATATATATATACTCATATCTCTCTCTCTCGCATATCTCTCTCTCTCTCTCTCTCTCTCTATATATATATATCTCATCTCTCTCTATATATATATCTCATATACAAACATACATTATATATATATATATATATATATATCTCATATATATATCATATCTCTCTCTCTCTATATATATACTCATATCTCTCTCTCTCTCTCTCTATATATATATATATATATATCTCATCTCTCTCTCTCTATATATATCTCATATACACACATACATTATATATATATATATATATATATATATCTCATCTCTCTCTATATATCTCATATACACACATATATCTCATATATATATATATCATATCTCTCTCTCTCTATATATATATATATACTCATATATCTCTCTCTCTCTATATATATATATATATCTCATCTCTCTCTCTATATATATATCTCATATACACACATACATTATATATATATATATATATATCTCTCATCTCTCTCTATATATCTCATATACACACATATATCTCATATATATATATCATATCTCTCTCTCTCTATATATATATATATATACTCATATATCTCTCTCTCTCTATATATATATATACTCATATCTCTCTCTCTCGCATATCTCTCTCTCTCTCTCTCTCTCTCTCTCTCTCTCTCTCTCTCTCTATATATATATATATATATATATATATATATATATATATCATATCTCTCTCTCTCTATATATATATACTCACATCTCTCTCTCTCTATATATATATATATACTCATATCTCTCTCTCGCATATCTCTCTCTCTCTCTCTCTATATATATATATCTCATCTCTCTCTCTATATATATATCTCATATACACACATACATTATATATATATATATATATATATATATATATCTCATCTCTCTCTATATATCTCATATACACACATATCTCATATATATATATCATATCTCTCTCTCTCTCTATATATATACTCATATATCTCTCTCTCTATATATATATATATACTCATATCTCTCTCTCTCGCATATCTCTCTCTCTCTCTCTCTCTCTCTATATATATATATATATATATATATATATATATATCTCATCTCTCTCTCTCTATATATATCTCATACACACATACATTATATATATATATATATATATATATCTCATCTCTCTCTCTCTATATATATCTCATATACACACATACACATATATACACACATATATATATTATATATATATACACACACATATATACACACACACACACACATACATTATATATATATATATATATATATATATATCTCATCTCTCTCTATATATATCTCATATACACACATCTCATATATATATATCATATCTCTCTCTCTCTATATATATACTCATATCTCTCTCTCGCATATCTCTCTCTCTCTCTCTCTATATATATATCTCATCTCTCTCTCTATATATATATCTCATATACACACATACATTATATATATATCTCATCTCTCTCTATATATATCTCATATACACTCATATCTCTCTCTCTCGCATATCTCTCTCTCTCTCTCTCTCTCTCTCTATATATATATATATATATATATATATATCTCATCTCTCTCTCTCTCTCTCTATATATATATATATATCTCATATACACACATACATTATATATCTCATCTCTCTCTCTCTCTATATATATCTCAGATACACACATATATATATAATATATATATATATATATATATATATATATACACACACATATATACACACACACACACACACACACACACACACACACACAGACACTATATATATCTCATATATATATATATATATATATATATATATATATATATATATATATATATATATATATACACATACACATATACACATATATACACACACATATATATATATAAATAAAACCAAAACTGGACTCTTTTATACTGGTTTCCCTGGTGGACGTCTCGAGTCCGCCTTCTAACGCGTCTGACGCTTTAGTAAGTTCTCCTCTGGGATGCTGTTGTCTGGGAAACATGGAGGTTTATCTGATTGGCTGGTGAATAACGGCGTCATGGTGTGGCTTTATCTCGTAAAACTCCTGACAGACGTCCAACATCTTCCATCTGCGTGTCGCAGAAATACCCTAGACTTTCATTTCCACCAGGAGCAATTTTACGAGACGAGTCATTTTGGCCACGTGTCCCCCCCCCCCCCCAAAAGCGTAGACGTTTTGTCTGTTCGGTGTTCGGTCCAGCGTCATTCCTGCAGACTCAGCGTTCCTGCTGCAACCACAGGAATTACACAGACTACACCCGTTACACACGGAGAGACCGGCCGCAAAAACACTCAAACAAGCAAAAAAAAAAAAAAGAAAAGTAGAACAATTTTTTTTTAAAACTATGAAAACACGGCACGGATATTTTCATGTTGTTTTTTTGTTCCTTCATTAACAGAAGTCTTGCGAAAATAAAACGATAGCGTCTTACGTTACATTACTCATAGAGCTGATGATATTGATATATCGATACTGCGATGAATTATTTCCCAGTACGCTTTCCAGAAACGGATTTGATCAGCCGAGACACTTTAGCTTCTTTAGTTTTTTTTTACGACGTTAACATTGCTAACAAATATAGGACGTTGACAGCCGGCAGTTTAGCTGCGTACAACCTGCACGTGTAAATCCACACATACTCGTGTTTCAAAGTTTGTCCGGATAATTTTTTTTTTAAAAAGAAAAGTAATACAACTACAAAAAAAAAAAAAAAAAAACACCCATGAACCGTATCACAATTCTAACCTACTACTCTGCCTTCAAACTTTAGGCCACGCCTCCTGTCTGAGTCTGAAGGAAGTGGCTGCTATGGTTGTCGGACAGTTTGTGGTATAATAGGCACAGTTCTTACGAAAGCTTGCGTCACACCACACCGTCTTTGATTGTTTTGCCGATAACGGCTGGGCTGTGTTCCTTGTTCCTTACGTAATCGTATTTTTTTAAGTGTGATTTTTAAATTAATTAGCGTTCAAAATTGAAATAAATTGAATCTAAAGCATACAGTGACGATTTTTTTTTTTATTCCGTGTGAGTGTACGCTCCTAAACAGGCCGACTTACACAAAACAACATGTTTTAAACACAATATGAATAATGTTTTTAAAAACATTTTTTTTTTTTTTAGTCATTGTATTAATTTGGTAAAAAAAAAAAAAAAAAAAATCCAATCCAGTCCAAATAATGGAGGCTGAAAGACTTTAAAGGTTTTTACCCAGGCTGCATTTTCATCGTCTCAATAGAGCGGTTCTTGTCGTTTACTTGAAATGAGAACATTCTTCAAGACTTTCCCTGGAAGTTTTTCCGACATCGTTAATTTTATCGTGATGTAACATAAATAAATAAACACAGGAAATGCGCTGCTTTAGGAACGTTAACGTTAAAATGTCTCAAGACAACAGGTTTGGTTTCTATATTACTTTAGGAACAGTAAAATATTCATGCGTTCGCCGGAACGGTTTCAGAATATCCAGACTTTCCCCCGAATCTGGAGTTCAGGGCTTAAAAATGTTATACTTTTCCGGAAATTCTTTGTGTAGTGTTTCATATTTTAAGTAAAGCACTTTGAGATTTTGGACTCAAAATAAAAAGTGCTATATGAATAAAGATTTGTATTGCTGTTGTTGTTATTATTATTATTATTAGTAGTAGTAGTAGTAGTAGTGGTAGTAGTATAACCCATCTTTATATGCATCCATGCTAAAAATGTATTCTTTTTGTATTAGCAATTGTGATAATAAACCTGATCTCAAAATGAAAGTCAAAATGATGGTATTATAAACTCTTAAGAGTTTTAAAAGTTTATGCTTAGACTTAATGAAGACCCTCAGTTTTTTTGTTTGTTTTTTTTACCCAGGCTGCATTTCCTGTCATTTACTTGTCAAAACAATGACAGACCTTTTCAAGATTTTTCCTGCAAGATCATGAACTTCATCATGAAAGAAAATAAAGCATGAAATGCCATGTAGTACTTCAGGGAGGTCGTGTAATTTGTTATCTCTAGTCTACATTCATTTGAAAACAGCATAATCAGCAGTAAACATATACTTTCCCCCCCCCCAAGTCTGGAAGTGAGTGCATGCAAATTGTAGACTTTTTTTTTTTCCTTTCCAGATTTGTGCACAAGTCAAACTGACTACAAGAATGATCAACGCAATACTCAAATCCATCCATACGCATGCATCCATGCTTAAAATGAATGAAAGGAAAGAGAAAAGAGAACACCCACGTGAAAGAGGTAAGACTTGGTGATCCAGGCCCGTGCAAACAGACCTCTCGCCATAGCAGGAACCGTTCATTTCAACCATGTAATCAACCTGCAAAACAAGAAGAGCATCGCAGCTGCAGGGATCACACTTCTCTGCTCACTGCACCGCGTCATCACAGTGTTAATCTCGCTAATATCCTCAACCGAACCATTTCTACTTTGGAATAAATCTCTGTTTTTGGTTTGCACGTCGTGTCTTAAAGCCTCAGCAGCGACCTGGATCACGTTCAGCTCTTACGAAAGTCCCCCAGGCTTCATGATCACCATATGCTGCATTCAAGTGCACAGGGTTTACCCCCTACTTCCGGGTTGGGAGGTTGCGAAGGGATTTTACGACATCTCGAGCTTGAAGCCGGCAGCAAACAAGCTCTGGTTAAAAAAAACAAAACAATTCATAGCAAGAATAATAACTAGCAAGAATATAAAGATAAAGAAAAACGTTGTGGTCGTGTTATATTAATATATCAGAACAAAAACACGTTTTTTGGGGGGGAAAAGATAAAGATATCTGTACTGTTGTATTTAACAGCGGTATTTTACGACATTCTGCGCTTGCAGGCGGCAGCAGACAAGCTCTGGTGAAAAGTGAACTTTTCATAGCAAGAATATAAAAAGACACAATGAAGCAGAGTAATGTCGACTCAAGATTGAAGTTTGAAAGAGATTTTGTCTTTAAAAAATTCCCCTGTTTTCCACACTACCAGAAAATCCCCTCACATTTGCATGTCATGTTTCATGTTTCATGTTCCTGTCAAAAAATAGCAATAAAAACCAAAGGTAGAAATTCCTCAGAGTTAAAAAAAAAAATGAAGACCCCCCCCCCCCCCACACGAAATAATTTACAATTCTGTTGCAGTCAGAACCTCGATCACGATACCATAATCATGAGGTGGGAAAAAAATTAAGAACAACAACAACCAAAAAACCCCAAAACACCCAGTGTCATGCTGGTATAGGGAAATAATCAAGGACAGAGTAATGTGATGAAGGAGAGTTAATGTTACCAACCCACAGTTGATTCATTTCCAATAACAGCATGTTCTGTAGTGTTTTAGTCCACACAGAGGAATAGATTAAACTTACCCAACTGATTCAAGACTAAAGTTATAAATGTGTAATCTTTAGACTTGTCCCTTTTTCTTTTTCTTTCTTTTTTTTAAATACAGTTATAAATAAATAGTGGGAATCCAATCCTGCAGTCGAAACCTCAGTCATCACCTCTTAATTAATGTCTTTACAAACATTGACATAAATCTATTTATTAAAAACAACACAAATTAAACTTGGCAAAACACAAATTTCTTTGTAACAAGAAAATAGGACAATTACTCAGCCATGATTCATTCTTAAGTGATTTTTTTTAAAAAAAATTTTACATTCCTAACTATCTAGTTCATGTTCATATTTACAACCTATACATTTTACATATTAATATGCATATTATATGAATAGTTGTTGAATCTAGCTAACTGTTAGGTCCGAGATTGTTGATGATAGGTGTCAATATTTCAATCTCTATGTCAGTCCAATTTAAATTTCTATAGCACTTTTAACAACGGACATTGTCACAAAGCAGTTTTACAGATATCCGGATTTAAATATAGACTTAGTTTTATCTCTAACGAGCAAGCCAGAGGCGATGGTAGCAAGGAAAAACCTCCCTGAGACGACATGAGGAACAGGCCTTGAGAGGAAGCAGACTCAAAAGCGAACCCATCCTCTTCTGAGTGACAAGGGATTGTGAAAATATAACTCATTAATCTCCTATAATCAGATACTATAGAGTTAAGCAGTGCTAAGTGTGTTGGAACGATCTTCATTATAAGCATCAGGGTCATTTAAGCTAGCTTTAAGTCTAAAATGTGCAGGTAAAGTTATCCACTGTATAATGAATGAGATTTGAGTAAGTAAACACAGCCTTAAAATGTCATTATGAATAAAAATATCTGCTTTAATCTCAAAATAAAGTCTACAAAGTATTGACGGAGGTGCCCTGCGATGGATTGGCACCCCATCCAGGTGTACCCCATCCATGCTCCCTAGGAAAGGCTCCAGGTTCCCTGTGACCCTGTAGGATAAGCGGTATAGAAAATGGATGGATGGATGGATGGATGGATGGGGCATTGACTGAGGTCTCTAACAGTTGAATCCGAATATGTGTGCATCTTGTACATTATGTGTGGAGTCCGAATTATTATTTATTTATTTATTTATTTCCACCCATGTCCACAAAGCTCCGCCCTCAAAATTTATAGTGGTTCAACTAGAGTTAGCATTAGAGGACTGTCATGACAACTTTGAAGCGAACTCAGACATTCAGCTGCTTGAATGTCCAGTCACAGCTCTATAAACATGCAACTTCTCCTCATAATGATTTATGAGGATGTGAAGGGGTGTTGGGGGCGTGTCTATAAAATGACTGACAAGAGGCCAATCCAAATACAAACAAACCTTCCGGACCGGAAATTCCAAACTTGTTTATTTTCGAGCCACTAGTTCTGAGACAATAGCGTAAACTGTATTGTTTTTAAAAAAAAAGTCTACATAATTTTCCACAATATTTGTACTAGTGTGAAATTAAAAATAATTCACTACTGCACCTTTAAGTCTTTTTTTTCCCGCTACGCTCAAAACTGTTCGTATTCTTCGCTTGAGGCGGTTGCTAAGAGCTAAACGGAAGGGCCGACCTCTTTCTTTCTTTTTTTTTTTCTTTTTTTTTTTATTCTTGCGCGAGCATTTTTTTTCTCCCCCACACTGACCAATCGCGGAGAAGAACTGCTTCACGAGCGTCGAACACTGACCAATCGCAGAGTGTGAATTTAAGCAAGAGGCGGTGCAAGAGTGGGGGTGTGTTTCTTTCCTTCTTCTGTTTTTTTTTTGTAATCCGAAAACGGGTGGTGAAAAAAAAATAATTCAGAAGAGCACCGCGGACGGTTCGTGCTTTCCCACAATGCATTGTGTCTCAGCGGGAAACCAAAATGGCGAGGCTGAAGAGAGAAAAATACTCGTTTGGTGTATTTTGAAAATCTGCAAGGAGCAGCGAGTTGTTCAGAGAAACCCGGCGGGAGCGAATAAGCCGATAAACCCTGTCGGTTTAATGGTTTTTCCTGTATATGCATCATTTTAAGCGCTGGAAGTGGCCGAATGAGGTAACAGTGGATTTGAATGGGGGAGTGTGTGTGTGTGTGTGTGTGTGTGTGTGTGTGTGTGTTTGAGAGAGAGGTGGTATTTCCTTATTTGAAAATAAAAAATACTTTATACCGGAAATGTCACTGTACACTACTCACATTACTACACTTCTAATATTGACATATTAATTAAAACAAATGCAGGCTTTTTAATTCTTTACCTCATAAACAATAACTTACAGCTACACATGAAATGTATTCTGTATTAAATATATCCTTTAACTGTCTTCTTAAACAATGAACCTCATTGTCAGTGGTTTATTATTCTCCTTTCTCTCTCTCAGCTTATTTTTGTAAAAGTCTGTACAGCACACTGTGTATTATTCTCTAATATGTGCACTAACTTAAAAAAAAAAAAAAACAACACGTATGAATTATTATATTATTCTTAACGGTTCACACCAATCCATTTTGACAATAAAGGTGGTGATACGGTCTGCTCCGAAACTATTGGAACGGCAAGGCTAGTTCATTTGGGCTTGAGATCGAAAGATGTGTGTGTATATATATGAGGCAAGAGTTCCGGACGTCAGCTTTTATTTCCTAGTGTTTCAATCAAAATTTTCAGGACGATCCAGAAATCGTTGTATTGGCTATCGCCCGATGTTTTATACGATGCGTCTGACTGATTTTCCCTCTTTTCTCTGCTTCAGGATGGCTTGCTCGTCTCCCGTAGACAGCTCTCTGGTCTTCATGTTGGTTTATCCTTTTTAACAACGAATGCAGTCTTTACGGGAGGAAACATTGAGGCTCAAACCATGAGTAGATGTTCAGAGCTGGATATTGTTTCAATCTTAACAGGACACACCTGGGGAACAAGAAACGCCTGTCCCGGTGTCTGAAATTCCAAAAAAGAAATAGCCGACACGTATAAAATGTTATAAACGACATGATAATGTAACAATTTATTAATTTCAATTTAGAATAATAAAAAAAACCAAAAACGTTCATACAGTCGTCGGGTGATATCTTGTATCGAGTCATTTTTTTACGCCGAAGTTAGCCGGAGAAAAAAAACCACGTATGTAAATATTGTAAACCACATATTTACATGATGCAACAATTTATTTATTTGTTTATTTCCTTAAATAAAATGGTTGTACAGTCGGTTGTACTTGCATCGTTTAAAAAAAAAAAAAAAAAAAATTTCACAGAAGTGCTTTTATTTATAATATTTCAGTTTTTTCTTTTTCAACCAAAGTTGCTGGATGTTTTTTTAAAAAAAACAAACAAACAGTATACAGTATTTTACCATATACGTCGATTTCGACCTTAACGGCTGAATAAGTTCTTTAAAAACACTCATGAGGTCTTCAATGCTTTTGTTTTTCTGTTTTTAAGCAGATTACAGTAGCTGGATGTTAAAAATGCGTTCGTTCCTGTATGTTTTTTTGCAAACGTGAGCTAAAACTATTTCCACTGTTATAATCTAAGATTTCACGTATCGTGAGATAATAATAATAATAATAATAATAATAATGTAATTCCGCTTCTTTGCACGTCCCCGTGACGCGGAGTGTTTTACTATGTGGTTAATTAATACTTTGTGATTTATAGTTCTTCTCTTCTTTTTTTTTTTTTCCTCTACAGAGACTCAACGGTCGTAAACAGTCCGAGCTCCCATCGCAAGTCTCCGTCCCATCGTCAAGACGAGTCTCCCGTGTCCTTGTCCAAACTCTCGCTCAGAGATGGGCAGGGCGACACGGAGAAACTCGCAAACAAGTTCGAGGAGGGCCAGGATGTTTTAGCTCGCTGGTCCGATGGCCTGTTTTATCTGGGGACGATCACCAAGGTAACTCTCAAAGGTTAAAGTGTTCTTAAAACCCCAACAATGACGGCGTTGTAATCGTTTTCTGTTGTATAAGAGGAATAAAAAACGCTTAAAATAACCAAGGTCATCACGACACTTGGTCGTGGATTATGTTCCTATAAAAGCATAACGCAGTGTTTTATTACTACACTACAGATGTTCTCCAGCGGTTAATAATGTGCCGATAATCTTAATAAATTCTCTTTGGCTGATTTTAGCCGTTTCTAAAACGCCTGTACGGGGAATTTAACGCCTCCTGATGTTTCGGCGCTCGCTGACCGAGCCGTGTGATGTGTTCTTCCTGCAGATAAACAAACAAAAGCATTGCTGTTTCGTGGTTTTTGAAGATCAGTCTAAATCTTGGGTTCTTTGGAAGGACATTCAGACAGGTGAGCGTGTCTTTTGGGACTAAACCTTAGAGACGCACTGGTTAAATATTGTATTGGTTCGAAAACATGCCGTTTACAAGCCTGAGACATTTGCACTTTACAGCTCCGCTTACAATTTTCTACACAACTGCGGAATCGGCGAAATCGCAATCGTGCGCGATTGTTTTGCATGCTCTTTCGCAGTGGTGTTTGTTGGTAAACGAGACCTTTTAGCTGCACTCTTGAATCGAAAAGCGCTTTGGCTGAACACGTGTCGTGTCTCGGACCATACCTGCGGAAGATCTGCGATAATTTAACAAAATTGCAAGCTCCTCCCAAAATCGATTTTGCGTTTATTTCTGCGATCGCGAAATCACTAAATCCTGGAGGGACTGATCGTTCGTCCTAAAACTATTAGCGACGTTCGTAGGTCTTGGACGATATAGTCCATATAATACCGATATCGTGATGAATGATTACGCGATACACTTTTCTGCGATATCATCGGTACAGTGATGTATTTTTTTATGTTTTTAATAATTACAGATTGGATGGTACTGAACGGATGAGGTAGATCTGACGTAATTGTTTAAAAAAAAAACAACGTAATCTTCTTTGTATTTGTGGACGTCAAAGAAAAGTATCGGCAAACTCCGTTTAACATGTTTGTTTTTTTTTTTGGTTTATTTTACGGTTTGTTAGTTTAATTATATCGTGATACGCAGTGTGTATCATAGAAATGTCCTGAAATATCATGGCATGATTTTTTTATTTTTTATTTTTGTCATATCGCCCGATTCTAGATATTTGATATTTGTTATATTAGCGATCATACCGGGAATGTTTATATTTTTTATATAACGTTTAGACCTTTGTGTGTGTCACGTTACGCGTTCATTAAGATCTCACATCCAAAGAATCGCGCCCCCCCCCCCCCAGATGTAAGATTAATATATAATCTTACGGTATAAAACATTACACCGATGATGAACCATTATCTTTTTGAAATTTGTATAGTATGGAGTTGGTTTAAAATTAAAATAGAGTTGCGAGTCGTAGCTGAACCACTGATTTGCATGGAAAACCTGCAGCATGTTATCCTCCACACACACACACACACACACTCACTGAGGCACATTATGGAGAGATGATGATGATGATGATGATGGTTGTGTGTTCCAGGGGACAGTGGAGGGGAGATGCTCTGCACCATATGCCAGAATGAAAGCTCAGAACCGCCCAACGAAATAGTCATCTGTGACAAGTGCGGACAAGGTACGGGTGCACACAGGGTCGTGTTTGGTTCGGTACTTTCGGTACCAAAAAGTGTCGACCCGTTACGGTGGACGAAACGGAGCGGCGATTTATTTTCCTGAAGTGTTTTATTCCTCTTACGCCGACACGTCACACTTAAAAGTTACAGCTTTTTTTTCTCCGACACTGGAGACTCCTTCAATGAATCAGAAAACTTCAGCATGTCAACGATTACTCAAATCGCCCACTGCGAATGAGCCGTTACCATAGAAACGATAACGTGTACACGGAGTATAAACCTGCGGTTTGAAGCCGCACCGCTGTCACAGCTGCCGTTTTAGAAAATTAATCAACATGTAGACATGTTGTTTTCGTACACACACACGTGTATGTATTTTTATTGATGTTATCGTACAGGATACCACCAGCTCTGCCATGCGCCCGTCATCGATGCCAGCGTGATCGCGTCGGACGATAAATGGCTCTGCCGAGAGTGTGTGTTTGCCACAACAACAAAGGTGACACTTTTTTTTTTTTTTTTTTTTTTGCTACTGATGCTGCAAAAGGTTTATTATAGCTCCATACGAGAAGCATGGTCCGGTCCGGTCCGATCCGGTTAAAATCTACCGTATGCCGCATGTTGTATGTCCATGATCGTTTCAGAGAGGCGGCGCGCTGAAGAAAGGGCCGAACGCCAAAGCGCTGCAGGAGATGAAGCAGTCGCTGCCCTATTCCCTGGAGGAGCTGGTGTGGGACCAGGGGCATAAAACCAACCTCCAGCAGTGCTACTGTTACTGCGGTGGTCCTGGAGAGTGAGTACACTACACTACATACACACACACACAAACACAAAGTCTAAAGACTACTCATCGCCCATCGAGGGCGTGTTCGTCCATCACGTCCTCGTCCGATGCCGGTGGGTGAGAGGAGGAGCTTAGACATTCATAAGCGTGGGCAGGAGCGAAGGCTAACTAGTGGATTATTTATTTTTTTACGTTTAAATCACGCAACACTAAAAAAATAAAATAATAGTTATACCCAAAGCAAACCGTATATACAACATCAAATAACGTAAGAAATCGTTTGAGAGCTACGACGACGAGCTACTTTTTACATTTGTAGACGAAGTTGCCCGAGAAGTTCGTCCGCCATTTATGCATGTATTTATTTATTTATTTATTTTCAAGCTGAGAGGCTTCAGAAAGCTCGACGTCATTTCCCAGTAAGGGAACACGGTTTACGTCGACGCTCCCCGGGTTTTTGCGGTGCATCGTGGGATTTTTCAGGGAGCGAACGTTCCAGTGCTCTGGAAGGATTTTACGATTGAGACCGAGGTCAAAATGGCCGACGGCCTGATCAGCGCCCCGACTACTGAACCGGGGACCCGTAAGTGTGCGTCACGTCTTCAGTCGCCACTCCGTGTGTTTTCTCTTCCTCAGGTGGTATCTGAAAATGCTGCAGTGTAACAGGTGTAAGCAGTGGTTTCACGAAGCGTGCATCCAGTGTTTACAGAGGCCCATGCTCAACGGAGACAGGTAAAAAATATATTTCTAAAATTAAAAAAATATATATAAGGTTAAGTTTTTAGTGATTATTCTATATATTTTTTGGAGCCCAAGCAAATCCTAAATTTGTTTATTTGTTTATTTTTTCCTTCCCGTGCAGGTTTTATCAGTTTATTTGTTCAGTTTGCAGTAGTGGACCAGAATACCTCAAGCGACTGCCTCTGAGATGGTGAGCTTCAGGACAGGAGTTTTACATTTACACTAAATATGCTTTAAGCGATCCATTTTACAAGTCCGTCCGCTTTTCGCTTCATTCCCCGCCCCCCTTTGTGTATCTACAGGGTAGATGTTGCACACCTCAGCCTCTACAATCTGAGTGTCATTCACAAAAAGAAGTATTTTGACTCCGAGCTCGAGCTCATGGCTTTTATTAACGAGAACTGGGACAGGCTTCAGCTCGGCGAGGTACGTCTCGTCTCGCATGATGTAATATAATGTCTGCATTCAGCACCACTTCTTCACGTCGTCTTGTGTTCCCTCCCCAGCTCACAGACACCCCCAGGTCGGAGCGGTATGAAAGAATCCTGGAAGCACTTAATAGCAACCCGACCATGTGAGTCCGTATACAGAATCGATCATCTATAGTGTGTATATATGACGTGTGTTGGGTCAGTGTGACGAGGCGTTGGGTTTCAGGTTCATGTCCGGGAAGGAGATCAAGAAGAAGAAACACCTGTTCGGTTTACGGATCCGCTTCCCTCCGGGCCCTCAGAACTCGGAACCGCCGTGGGACAGGGAACAGGAAAAAGCCTCGCATGAGATTAAGATTAAGGGAAGGAAGTCCATGAAGCCTCCTCATCCACACAGGTAAAGATTGTCGCCGTCTTCGTCCTAGCGAGAGACAAGTCGTAGCGTGTAGTTTGTGATCACACCGTAAAGCTCAGAACTGAGAGACTGTCGTTTTGTCTCGTTCAGCACGGTCACTAACGGAGCGGTGAAGAAAGGGAAGAGGAAGCATCGCGCTCACTCCTTGGAGACGCTGGCCAAGCTGAGACGATCAGAAGAGCTTCTGGCACAGGTGAGGATCGACCGCGTCCCGCCGTCTAGACCGCGTCCCGCCGTCTAGACCGCGTCCTGCCGTCTAGACTTTAAAGACAGGAAAATAATCAATTTCTACAAATGCACTCATTTTGCTTAAAAGGCGTTCTGGATTATTTCTCTGGATTATTTCTTTTTCTCTGTTTCCATCTCTCTCTCTCTTTCTGTCTCTCTCTGTTTCTCTCTCTCACTCTCTTTTTCTCTGTTTCTCTCTCTTTCTGTCTGTCTCTTTTTCTCTGTTTCTCTCTCTCTCTCACTCTCTGTCTCTCTCTTTCTATTTCTCTCTCTTTTTCTCTGTTTCTGCCTCTCACACTCTTTCTGTCTCACTCTTTTTCTGTTTCTCTCTCTCTCACTCTTTCTGTCTCTCTCTCTTTCTCTCTCTCTCACACTCTCTATTTCTGTCTCTTTCTCTGTTTCTCTCACTCTCTATTTCTGTCTCTCTCTGTTTCTCTCTCTCTCTCTTTCTCGCTCCAGTCAGAGTGGAGTTTTGCAGATTGTAATTTGAGCGAATAGTGAGAAGAGGGAGGGAGTAGGCGTGGCCTGACTTGCCGAAAGTTTAACAATAACAAAAAAGCAAACAAACACCCAGCTGCTTTGTTTGTTGTAATTAATGCTGCGTTACAGCTACGAGGTTGTTTAGTCAGAGAGGAAATGAAAATACCGCGACGTTCCCGAGTCGCCCGACGATCGCGTAGCGGTAAATTGATTTATTTTCACGGTGGAATTTGAACTAATGAAGTGTGTTTGGGCTGAGTTTTTTTTTTCTTCCCCCCTCCTGGGCAAGAGTAAATCGAATGATTCTTTCTTGCTCTGTTCGCACTTGCTGTGTGTAATTTTAACAGGTTTGCGTCTCTCTTGTAAATGCGTTTGTGGTATTATTTATTTATTTATTTATTGGTGTGTGTTTGTACCGCATGAAGATAAACACCAATAATTATAGTCTTCATACTCAATAAACCGCATTCTACCCCAATAAATAAATAAATAAATAAATAATGTATTCTCATTGAACAGACGGAGTACGGCGCACCGTAGAAAACCAGAGAGGACGAAATTCCAAACTTTTCCGCCCTGCAGCTTTAATTAAATGATTAAGTTAATTAATTAAGATTTAATTAATATTAATTTGTTTTCAGCTTTTAAAACTTTTCTTCTTGTTCTTCTTCCTATTATTATTATTATTATTATTATTAGTAAGCAATCACTAGGATGCATTTCTCATATATAGACAAGTTTGGGTTGTATTTATTTATTTATTTATTTTTTAAACATAAACAAGGGCTTTGTAATTATCATATCGGTTATATTTTTTGTTCTGTTTTGTTTTCTATTTGGTCCAAATGAAATGAAACCTTCTGAAAAGGATTAAACGATGTTTCTTTGACATTTCTCTTCACATTTTTTCCCCCCCCGTAGAATCACATGAAGTTCCCGACCGCAGAGAACAACTCCCTGGACGTGACGGCGTGTAAAAGGTAGTCTGTATTTCTCGCTCGGAGATGAAATAACGCCGTGCTCGATGTCACTGTAACGCATGTCGTGTCGTGCTTGTTTCCCGATCAGCATCAAAGCCGAAAAGTCCGTGCCGTCATCGAGTACCTCGGACGCCGACTCCGTTAGTGCCACCACTATGAGCGAAACTACCTCAACCAGCGTATCCAGGTACTGTTCCCTTCATCTCGGCTTTACGATCTTCCAAAAATGTCCGAACTACGGCGCGATCGGCGGTTACGCCCTCGTTAGGCAGTTCTGGAAGGTTCCTAGTTTGAGTCTCCAGGACCGAACCTGGAAAGGAACTTGATCCAAGATGGCGGCTGCTGAGACGAGATTCAGATAGGTACGATAAAGCCACGGATCGTTGATTCTGATTGGTCAGAGAGAAACGGTGTGGATTAATTCTCTATAACAGCAGCTCTGACAGTAGGTTTGTTAATGTTAACGCGCTCGTCCTGATGCGTTACCGTTTCTATAGTAACCGCTCGTTCACGGGGACTCGTGTTCCGTAACGTTTACGGAAGGAGTCTCCAGCGCCAGCGTTTTGTAACATTCCGAACTTCTGACTATTTATAGATAGTAGCTTTAAATGGATAAAAAGTACGACTCGTCTGTTTTTTTTTTTGTAACGTTGTTCGCGCTGATGAATTTCTGTGGCGGAATAAGAGGAATAAAACCGCAGCTTCTTGTGCGGTCACTCTAACTCCTCGTCGCTGATTATTTTCCTAAAACAGCATTTCTTGTGTTTCTTTTTTCTCCACATGCTGTTTTTTCTTTCCTCCGCTAGTCTGAGCAGCTCCAGCAGGGCTCTGGTGCCTCAGCCCCCGGTGAAAAGGGGACGAGGACGTCCGAGACGAGCGCTGCAGCCCCCCAACCCTGAGATTCCTCCTCCTCCTCCTCCTCCTCCTCCGCAGCCCGAGCCCACGCCTGCTCCCGCTCCCACGCTCACACCCACACCGCTCTCCCGCTTCCCCCCCACCTCCATCACACAGGGCCTGGACTCAAGCGCTCAGCTCAGCCTCCTCAGGAGCTCCATCAGCAGCTACTTCGGCGCGGCCGGGCGCATGGCGTGCGGGGAAAAGTACCGTGTCCTGGCGCGCCGCGTCACCGACGACGGCAAAGTGCAGTACCTGGTGGAGTGGGAGGGCGTCACTGCCTCCTGAGCCTCCACACTCTCACACACACTTCAGAACTGTGCTATTTGGTACGGTGAGATAAGTGTTTGTGTTTGTTTTTGTTGTGGAAAGTAATGTGCCATTCAGTTTCACACTCTTCAGCTCCTTTACTAACGCTAGAGTCCTTCTGGTTGAAGGTTAAAGAGAGCGAGAACGATTAAACCGTGCCTCTTCTTTTTAATTTTTTACATTAAAACAAAACTGCCTTGTAGGTTGTAGATGTCACACGGGGCCCCACATCAGACACACGACCAGAGTCGGTGTTTCAGTATTTCGACACGCCCTCGTCTAACTTCCTGTAACGCCTCAAAGGCACCTCTAACCGTACGTTCACACTAGGAGGAGAGAAAGTCGATGGCGTCGCTTGTAGGTTGTATCTTGTGGGCGTGGCCTGTCCGACTTGGTGAAAAGAAAGCCTAACTCGTTGCACGCAAATGAAATAACGCACTAATCGGTGTAAAATCTGCCGTTTTAATTTGCATACGATAACGTCCGCTTCGTACTAGCTTCCTTTTCAGATTACGTCGGCAATGCACGCTCGGCGGTCTCTGCGATCTTCTGTCCTTCCCTCCATCCGAGCGTTTGTTTTTCTTCGTAACGTCTCTGTACACGTTTAAATTAACGAGAGGCCGTGTGCGAAAAAACGCAGTTCTTCCAAACAGTCGACAAGGTAAACATGGAACGTATTTTAACGTAGGAGCTAAAGGTCACGAGGCGGGGGAAACGAAGAAACGTCGGACCACGCTCACGTTTCTTAAGATGGCCGACGTCAGCGGAGGTCGACGAGGGCGTGTCCGAAACGCGTTTAATGTAAACGTTTCGCCACGAGGTTAAAAACGCGTCTCGGTTATACGCCGTGCTACTGACGTGCAGGGACCCGAAAAAAAATCAAATAAATCCAATGCTGTATGCTGCTGCAGGTTTAACGTATTATTTTGTTTTATATATATAATTTTTCTTCAGTCTTTGGTTATTTTTCAGAACAGCTTTCATTTCAATAAGGCACTTTTTTAAAAAAAAAAAAAAAAAAACTTTTTTTTTTTCTTCGTTTTTTTTTACATTAAAATATACCTTAAAATTTCACGCAACTCGGATTGCACATTAGTTCGTCGTATTGTTTATCCAGGTTACATTTAGACAGAAAATCTCCGAGGCGAATTGTTTGAAAGTATTAACAGCATTAATTTGGGGGCGGGGTTTTAGATCGAGGGGCGGGGTTTTAGATCGAGGGGCGGGGTTTTAGATCGAGGGCTTGGTTACTGAGAGCCGTTTTTTTTTGTTTGTTTGTTTGTTTTTGTTTTTCTCTCTGGTTTATTTCCGAGATTTATTTTTAATTTTTTTCCCCGACGTTTGATGATTTTTCACACGTAGACTGAAACACGTCAGACGAAGCTCCCTTCGCGTTGCATACGGAGTCGTGAACATTCCTGGACTTGCTGTTGAGAGTCATTTTGTTCGACGTAAAGTATGCACACTATTTAGAAGCTCAAGGATCTTTAAATTTTTTTTTTTTGTACTGACTTTGGTTTCCTGTGCCGTTTCATTTTCATCCTATGCAACTCGATTTTCAAAAGATTTGTGATTTTTGTTTTTGTTTCATTCATCTCCTTCAGGAAAATAAAACAGCAATATTTTTTTTCCCTTACAATTCTCTCAGGCTTTTTTTTTTTTTTTTTTAATTTTTTTTTTAAGGTCTCTGTGCTATTTATTGCTTCGGGGGGGCTGTACATTTAACGAGATGGATTTCAGTTCATGTCCTGATTCGTAAACTTTCCCATCACTGTGTACGTGGGATGTATTAAAGTAAAACACCACCCTGAACGACCTGCGTGTTTAACCTTCGTATAAAATTAACGCGTGACCTCGAGGCGGCGTCCGAGATCCGTTTTGTAATGGACCCGTCGGTTCATTTTTACTTTCCTACATTACCCACAATGCCGTGCTGATATCGGCGCAGTTGGAAGCTACATCTCTAGTTAAGTGAGAGCGATGCAGCAGCGTTTTAGTACTTTACTCTGTCTAGCTCTGGCAGGAATAACGCAAATACAACACCAATCAACGAATTGGCAGCAGAATCACTAAACCCGTCACGAATATTACGATATAAACACATTGTGTGTGTACAGGGTGGAGTTTTTCTTTAATAAACCTGGCGTAATCCATAGGAAACCTGTAGCGCAGGAGTAGGAGTGCTATATTATCAGCACACGCCTGTTTTGTTTCTCGTGTAGCATTAATTGCTGGATTTCTGAGACGTTTTGTTCAGTTTCAGACTGTATTTTTGTTTCTATAGTGATTGCCCTAAATAAAAAGTGTGCTTGACCCACTCATCTCTGAGCGCTGACCGTATTGGCACAGGTTTTTGGTTTAAGGCAAGCTTTTTTTGTTTGTTTGTTTTTTATCTCAACACTGATACCTCTTTTATTTCAGTATAACATGTGTATGAAATGTTTCTTACTTGCTGTACCAGTACTACATCCATACAGCTTTGCTTTGTTTTTTATTTTTATTTTAATTTTTTTACTGGCTTTGAGCAGGCTTCTGTAGCCAAAGAATAAATTCATCAAATTAAAATGTGTGTTTTAGTCCGTTTCTGAGTTATAATCAAATATCCAGTGAAACACCAAATGTCCTTACAACACTTATTTTAGTTCCAATGACGTAGTATGATTTTTGTTCGTAGTGATATTTTGTATGTGAATTTTACTAATTCGTTGAATTGTAACGAATTCAGTTGTAATTATTTCAATTTTTAAAAAAATTTTTTTTAACTAAAACTAGGTCAGTTATTTTCAATTAAGTAATTAGAAATACATTAAAGTTTACGTAGAGCTTTAGAGAGAATATACAGTGGCATTTGACTAGTAAATAAAATATAAATTCTACAGAAAGTGTAACAGTTGGACTAGGTTAAAGAATAAACTTTTATTAATAATTATGTTGTTAGATTGATAGTTAATATATTTTAGATGTAGCCTAATATATTACGTGTTTGATCAGAACGTTTTTTTTTTTACTCTAATATATGAATTATTAATTAAACAGGTCACAAAGATAGAATTTATTTGTTTATGATTGTTTTTTTTTTTTTTTTTACTCATTAATTGTATTTATTTAATTTAAGTAACGAGTATACAGATTTCCGGTTCCCCCCCCCCCCCCCCCATCTCAAAGAAGTCCCGCCTACTCTGCCCTGATTGGCTAACTAAACCCTCTCGTAATCACATACACGTCTGTGATTGGACAGCTCCTCAGTCGTTCACGTCGCCGTGGCGACATTTAATAGTCGAAGCGCCAACGTTCGCGCGTCAGTATGGACCAATCAGCTTCCAGCCGTTTTTCATCAGCCAATCAGAGACGGCGATAGTGAGTGGCGTTTTGTTTGGATCCTGCTGCGATGGGAAGTAGGATAACATGGCGGGTTACAGAAGGTATTAGCGGTAACAACTTGTATGTTGTATTTTGATAATTCAGAAGTGCTATTTAATTTAGTGAATAGATACTGCATGAAGTGTTTATAAAAGTAGTTCTGGCATGCAGGAAAGCAGTAAAAAGTGGCAAAAATAACATCGCTAACTATCTAGCACCTGACAACCTGTTGATTGATTTAAAAGTATAAATGTAAATATGGTTAAAGTAGCCTATCTTTCTATTTAAAGCTTAAGTTAACGCAATTTAGTGTCGAATAATCCAACGTGCATGTGTACCGTGTGTTTTTATCGTTGCAGAATTAAATCAGAAATGCCGATCAGAAATAATCCGATTATTTCTGTGTCATGTAAACCCGAGTGAATCGGTTCCTTCTGCTCCTCACTCGGCTATGAGAGTTCCTGATGTGTAACTCCGACCGAGAGCTGGTTGAAGATGTGCTGTCCTTGAGAAATCAGTTGAGAAGAACCGAGAGGAACCTACAGGCTCTGGGAGAACAGTTAAGGTAAGAACAAGTGATTCACAAAGAGTCAGAATCATTGATTCACAAAGAGTCGGATCCTGTAATGAATCATATCTATCTGTACGACACCAGGTAAGTTAAAGATCTATTTATTTATTTATTTTTGTAAAGAAAGCGATTAATTCGGTCCACAATTACGTTTAACTCTTTTGGAAATCTTTGAGGAAAAACTCCACTCTGAAACGCGTTAAAGGTGCATTAGGTAAGTTGTTTTTTTTGGAAGATTAGGTGTCTTAACGGTTATTTAAACATGGCTCCTGGCCATGTTCACGAAACTCCGTCCCTCTGGATCTTAGAGTTAAAATTTTTAGTGATTTTGGAGCTAATTTCTTGGTTGGTGTTCTATGCGTTATTCCTGTGAGTGCGATGTCCATCCAGCGTAGAAGTAGTGCAGACATCTACGCAAAGGCTGGACCCAAATTCCCAGAATACAATGCAGCTGTATGACCCTGAGTTAGACGGCAGAGAGTCTGAGACTCGGCTCGGCGAGTTAGAGGTCTACGAGATGACTCGCGATCAGCATGAACGTCGTCCGTGACCGTTATTACGATTACAGAGGTCTGATTTTCTGCATTTATTTTCAGCCAGTCAGAAAATGACGGCGTCGACAGCATCACTGGGCACAAAAGCGGGAGCGGATCAGATGGTTACGTCACCTTCGACGATCTTCACAAGCCTGGCGCCTTGAAAGCATCCTCATATCCAGGAAGAGTGGCGAGATCCAGCACTCCGAAGCCGGCGGGGCAGAAAACCCGTGCAAGAGCGCGCAGCTCTGACTGTAGGGTGAGTCTGAGTTTTTTGTTTTGTTTTTTACCCTTCAGCGTATTAGACGTTAGGCACTTTAAAAGAACGGATGCTGTGTTTTCCCGCAGCCCCGATCAGACCGAGACATGGAGAACGAGGCGGCTCAGCTCAGGAGGAAGCTCAGCTCGGTGAGGGAGGAGAACTCGTCTCTGGTGATGGAGAACAGGCAGCTGATCAGTGACCTGGAGGCCGCGCAGATCGAGATCGCCAGCTCCAAGTCTAAGGTACCACACATCTCCTGGTCCGACCCACCGACTCTGACCCTGCCACACGCTGGTACAGTAAAGCCCTCCTGAAAAGACTCTGGAGGCGTGATTTGATTCCGTACGTTGACGTATTTCCTTTTGAAACAGGAAGTGAAATGTTTGACAGTAGTGAAGCAGTTCAATTTTTCAATTGGCTAATGAATGGCCACTGTAGAGCAACACCTGCTCTGGGGGCGGGACTTATAAGTTTTTTTGGAGAGCATTTAATTGGACCAACATGTATGTATGCATCACAGACTATAACATTTAACTGAGAATATCTCCAAACTATTTTTTTTAAATCTCTAGATAAACTATCATACGGTCCCCTCCGAAACTATTGGAACGGCGAGGCCAATTCATTAGTTTGTGCTATACACCAAAGACATTTGATTTGAGATGAAAAGATGGATATATGAAACGAGAGTTTAGGATTTCAGCTTTTATTTCCTGGTATTTACATCTAGATGTAAATTTCAGGACGATCCAGAATCGTTGTATTGGCTATCGCCCGATGTTTATGCAACGCCTCTGATTGATTTTTTTCCCTTTTTTCTCAGCTTCACAATGGTTTGCTTTTCTCCCATAGACAGCTCTCTGGTCTTCATGTTGGTTTATCCGTTTTAACAGCAAATGCAAACCCAAATGTCTTCAGTCTACAGCAAAAACAAATGAATTGGCCTCGCTGTTCCAGTAGTTTCAGATGCGGACTGTATTTGTATCCGCAACACTAAGCGAGAGGGACTACAAGATGCGAAAACAATTCATGGGACATTTTCTATTCTAAATAATAAGAATAAGTATATTCTGTCTCAGGCAGTCGATTGCTCTTGGAGTTAAAACATTGATCGGGGCTTTACTGTCTCATTTTGTCCTGCAGATGCGTGTTCTCGGTTCCACCATAGGTGCACGGACCTCCAGCGTCTCCATCATGAAGGAGCGAATCCTGGACTTGGAAGCACAGCTGGAAGCTCAAGCCACAGCTTTACGGTAACTTCACTGTTCTGCTGTTCTTCCTCACTCAAAATGGCCGCCAAAAAGCTCGGTCTAGCCGCATGTTTTCATTCCGCGTGTTAAATCAGTCCACGATTGAAATCCACGTTTAAGGGGAAGCCTTAAAGGTTCCATGTATTACGTAGTTCCAAGCAAATCTGTTCTAAGCAGCTAAAAACTCTTAACCTGCTTTAAAAAAAAACCCCAAAAAAACCCAACAAGGAAGCTTTTTCTCTCCAAGAGTGTGGTAATAGATCATAGCTAGTGATGAGTTAAAACAGGAATAAATTAGGAATTAAAATAGATTGAAATTAGGAATAAATGATAGATTGTGGGTAGAGATCGACCGATGTTGATTTATAATTTTTTTTAATAAGCGATTTCGATTATCTGCATGTTTGTGCCCGAGAACCGATATTTATTTATTTATTTATTTATTTATTTATTTATTTATTGTTTTAGTTCTGTTTTTGACACAATGATAATGACACCGCTGAACTGAACAAACCGTTTTATTTATAACAATTTTGTCAATGTCACTTCCTCCTTGCATAAACAAAACAACTCTTACTTATACACCAATCAATAGAGGGGTCTGAAAGAGTTGAAAAAAATAAGTGCATGGTTACTGTTTGTTTTTGTTTTTAAATAAATAAAAGCTTCGATGAGGCGAACAAATAAAACACAAACAAAAAAACAGATCAGATGCAGTGCAATTCTCAAAACGCACACAAGATGGCGCCATTTATAGGTGGAGCCGATATTACAAAACCGATATCCGGTTATGGAAAAATGCTTAAATGTCGGGATAACCGATTATCGGTCCATCTCTAATTGTGTGCAACTATCTAACTGTGTGTTGTAGGGAAGCGGACCTGAAGCGTGCAGCGCGCGAACAGACCGCGCTGCAGTGTAACAGAGCGGTGGAGAAACTTGAAGAAGAGCTGAACGCGGCGAAATCGGAGCTGCGTGATAAAACTCGGCAGTGGAAGCGGTAAGGGACGCGTGTACGACTGCGTCCGTGTGTCTAGGCCTTTTTTTTTTTTTTTTAATCATGTGCGTGCTACACATCTTAAATTCGAACGCCGTGAGGTCACGCAAAAACCGATCCCGGTCACGTCCGTATAAGCCGATAACGTAATTATCGTGACGGGGCTACGCGTATCGTTAATGTACATTAATCTGAGGGTAAGCCGTTCTTTTTAAAGGACGGAGCAGCAGAGGAACCAAGCTCTCCGAAACGCAGAGAGACTCACTGCGGCTTTCAGAGACTACAAAGAAGACGTTGCTGAAAAATTAAAGAAGGTAGTGCACAGTTTCTCCAAACTTCTTAAAGGGCCAGTCAGTGATATGTTAAACAGACTGGTTCCGTTAGGCTTTGTTCGAGATCGGTTCTGATGGGATGAAATTTTGTTTTAATTCCCCATGTGCAATGTCTCTGTCGCACGCAGGTGATTGAGAATGAGGGCAAGCTGAAGGCGAGTTTAATCGAGTGCGACCGAGAAAGAGAGGAGCTGGAGAAAAGATGTACGGAGGTGGAGAGAGAGAGGGAGAGGACGAGTCACAGCCTGAGGTAAGAAACATCTCCGAACTCCGTCGCTGCCTGTGAGTAGAAGTCTGACGTCCAGCTGCGAAGCATAAACTATGGAAAATCTCTTTGGTTTATCGGACCTTCTAAATAAGTAATATATTTAGAAATTCTTCCACCGGCACTCTCCTCTCTCTCTCAGTAGGGAGCTGATGGAAGCACGAGTCCATTCCGAGGCTCTCTCCGCCGAGCGCCAGGAGCTGCAGGGCCGAGTCCGGCAGGCGTCGGAGCAGCTGGGTCGCCTGCAGAGGGAGCTGGAGCAGAAGGAGACGCAGCTGCAGGAGGTGGAAGGACTCAGGAGGGAGAGGGAGGACCTGCGACTCCTCACGGCGTGTCAGGAACAGAGGCTGACTCAGACTCACAGGGACGTGGAGCAGGCCAGAGCGGAGCTGGCCAGTCTGGAGAACGTTCTGGACATGTTGCATCTCCGAGAGGTGTGTGTGGACTCCTACAGGTCCTGCTAAGCACGTGTGTGTATACATATGTCTGATTATACATGAAGCCTAGTCCTGATGTATAGTCTCATCTTCTTGTTCGAAAGCTCACTGTGATTTACACAGGCCACGCCTCCTTTAGCTGAGACTGACACACAGGCCATGCCTCCTTTAGCTGAGACTGACACACGGGCCACGCCTCCTTTAGCTGAGACTGACGCGCGGGCCACGCCTCCTTTAGCTGAGACTGACGCGCGGGCCACGCCTCCTTTAGCTGAGACTGACACACGGGCCACGCCTCCTTTAGCTGAGACTGACGCGCGGGCCACGCCTCCTTTAGCTGAGACTGACGCGCGGGCCACGCCTCCTTTAGCTGAGACTGCCGCGCGGGCCACGCCTCCTTTAGCTGAGACTGCCGCGCGGGCCACGCCTCCTTTAGCTGAGACTGCCGCGCGGGCCACGCCTCCTTTAGCTGAGACTGCCGCGCGGGCCACGCCTCCTTTAGCTGAGACTGCCGCGCGGGCCACGCCTCCTTTAGCTGAGACTGCCGCGCGGGCCACGCCTCCTTTAGCTGAGACTGCCGCGCGGGCCACGCCTCCTTTAGCTGAGACTGCCGCGCGGGCCACGCCTCCTTTAGCTGAGACTGCCGCGCGGGCCACGCCTCCTTTAGCTGAGACTGCCGCGCGGGCCACGCCTCCTTTAGCTGAGACTGCCGCGCGGGCCACGCCTCCTTTAGCTGAGACTGCCGCGCGGGCCACGCCTCCTTTAGCTGAGACTGCCGCGCGGGCCACGCCTCCTTTAGCTGAGACTGCCGCGCGGGCCACGCCTCCTTTAGCTGAGACTGCCGCGCGGGCCACGCCTCCTTTAGCTGAGACTGCCGCGCGGGCCACGCCTCCTTTAGCTGAGACTGCCGCGCGGGCCACGCCTCCTTTAGCTGAGACTGCCGCGCGGGCCACGCCTCCTTTAGCTGAGACTGCCGCGCGGGCCACGCCTCCTTTAGCTGAGACTGCCGCGCGGGCCACGCCTCCTTCACTAAAACTGGCACACAGGCCACGCCTCCTTTTGCTGAGACTGTGTTTAAAGGCTTATTGGTGCTTTTCCTATATCCGTGTGATTTTCAGAATCGAGATGGAGAGTTATGTGTGAACCCCTGTCTTTTACCCTCGCTGACTTCGACCGCAGTCACAGAGAATCTCCAACACAAGCCAGGTGAGGGGTTAAGTCTGAAAATGTGTGTGTGTGTAATGGGTACAAGCAATTTCCTGTGTGGTGCTAAATAACTCTAAAGGTTAAAGCGATTCATTTCTCTCTAACGTTAGCCCATGGTCTTGTCTGTGCGCTGAATGACGCCACTAGGTGAGCGGTATGGGAAGCTGCTGGTGGCGCTGCAGAGCGTGGAGAAGGAGAAGGCGAGGCAGGCGAGCGCCGCACAGAGCCTGCAGGACAGACTGAGCCGAGCGCAGGAAGAGATCTCGTCCCTCCAGACCTCCATCACTCAGAGGGCCTCTCACTACCAACAGCTTCACAACCAGCTCCTGGATAAAGCTGCTCAGGCCACCACGCTGGAGAAAGAGGTGCTTCACGCAGCGTCGTGGCTCAAAGCAAACGCATCGTTCGCCTTTTAGCGCAGATATGATATGATGGGTCTTGACCTCATGACCTTCAGATTAGTAACCCAGAAAGCCTTAACCAGAAAAGTCCCAAAAGCACAAATTCAATTAAAAACATGCTTTTGAATAAAAACAGTGTTCTGTAAGGAGACGTTTATGCAGCATGTCGGA
Source organism: Ictalurus furcatus (assembly GCF_023375685.1). Lineage (NCBI taxonomy): Eukaryota > Metazoa > Chordata > Actinopteri > Siluriformes > Ictaluridae > Ictalurus > Ictalurus furcatus. The sequence goes on from NC_071274.1 coordinate 22,079,845, forward strand.
AAGGAGTCTCCAGTGTCGGCGCCTTCTTATATTTTTAAACGATCAAAGGCAGTACTGTAACTTGAGGTGTCTTCAGGACAGAGGAGTTTACGCTGTTCACAGTACGACACGTCCTTTAATACATGAATAATGTAAAAAAAAAAAAATAAAATAAAATCATGACACATTACTGTTGTATAAGTCTGTCACGTTAATATCCTACACACTCCACGCGTCACTGTGTGAAGTTGTGTGCGTTCAGTACGGATACTGAAAGGACTTTAACGGTGTAATGGAGTCTGATCTGTGTCCTGATGTGTCCTGATGTGTGTGTGTGTGTGTGTGTGTGTGTGAGCAGCTGAAGAAGAAGAGCGCTCGTCTGGTTGTGGTGGAGAAACAGCTGCAGGAGAAAAGTGCCGCTTACTCACAGGCTGCTATTAAAACCAGCCAGCTGGAGCAGGAGATCATGGTCTCACACACACACACACACACACGCATCACAGTTTATGAGCTTATCATGATGTATTTTCTAACGTCTATACTTTGTTTTGTTTTAATCTTAACGACTATAGATTACAGCTCACGGAAATCCAAAATCCTGTATCTCAAAATATTAGAATAAAGTGTAATGAGTCTAGAGAACGTGAAAAAGTTCCACTTTTTGAGTTAAATTTCAGGGAATAAAAATGAACAGCTCCCACGATATTCGAATTTTTTGAGATGCACCTGTATACAAGTATATTCGTGTTTTTATTTCGTCCTCCGCAGGAAAAGGACGGCAGCATCCATCACTACCAGTCGCTCCTAAAGAAGAGACAGAGGGAATACCAGCAGGCTGCGGAGACCTCCAAGATGGCCGAAACGCACAGATGCAGGGAACTGGAGGACAGGATGGAGGAGGTGAGTGCGTGAGGCGTGCGTGAGGCGTGCGTGAGGCGTGCGTGAGGCGTGCGTGAGGCGTGGATTTTGTTGACGGGCGTGTATTTGTGTGCCCGTGCGTAGTTGCGGTCGTGTCTGGATCAGAGTCAGGCCGAAGTAGCGGCGTTGAAGCAGACCGTGTCCGATCTCCAGTCAGAGAAACAGGAAGTAGAACATCAGGCCGGTTTACTGCAGGCGTCTGTGGATCAGCTCACACAGGTCGGCTTCCTGAAACGACAACAGCGAATCATAGTGCTTTTCTAAATATTAATATAAACGTACGGTTTATTTACAGGAAATGGAGATGAAGAACGCGCGTAGTGAAGAAGCAGCGCGTGCTTTTGAAGAGCAGGCCTTGGAGTCGGCTTCTAGAGTGAGTGTGTGTGTGTGTGTGTGTGTGTGTGTGTGTGTGTGTTAGTATAACTAAAAACGTAGTTATAGGGCCACCCTGATTTCAGTCTGCGGTAAGTAGGGAGTAGAACACGCAGCGTTGTGCTCTTCTAGGAATGTTTAGACAGTACCGTGGCGTGGAATGATGCTTTATAGCTGTTGCGTGCAGATGAAGTTCATGGAGTCGGAGCTGTCGTGCTGTAAGGAGGAGCTGAGCGACGGCCTGCGGCGGGTCGAGAAGGTCAAGCAGCAGTACGAGAAGCAGCTGGAGCTGAAGAACTCGGAGGTCTGCGTTTAACGTTTACGCAATAATATATAACACGATCTGTACACAACATCTTGCATGATGATCCAGAATAATGCATTACTCGGCGTAAATAACGTTCACTATTAATACAACCCCAATTCCACAAAACTTGGGACGCCTTGTGAAATGTAAATACAAACGGGAAATCTCATAAACCCGGATGTTCTTCACGATCGGACATAGAAAACATGTCAAAGGTTTAAACTGAGGAAATGTACCGTATAATGCTGCATGGATAAATTTTGTGGGTGTGTGTGTGTGTGTTAGTTGTCAGTTCTGCAGGAGGCGGTGAGGAGCAGAACGCTGGCCTGTGAGAGCTCGAGTGAGGAGAACCTGCAGCTGCAGCGCTCCATGCAGAGACAGCACGCCATGTTGCAGGAGAGCACCAGCCGCATCGCACAGCTCGAGGATAGCCAGAGTCACCTGCAGAGCCAGGTACACACACACACACACACACACACGCCGCACGAGTGTCCCTGCATCGATGCTCAGCTCAGGGTGCTGACTGTGCAGAGTTTCGCATGTTCTCCCCGTGTACATGTGAGGTTCCTCCATGCCCTCTGGTTTCCTCCCAGCTCCCAAAACCCCAAAAACACTGGTAGGCGGGTCGGCGCCGCTTAATCGCCCCAGATGTGAACGAGTGCGTGAATGTGTACGAGTATTCCCGTCTCACATCCGGCGTTCCCGGGATCCACCATGAACCCTGATCATGATAACGTGCTTAAGTCGATGCAGAGGCGAGTAGGCGGGGGGAAAAAGGCTCCGGGTTACGGATCAGAAGGTCGGAGGTTCAACCCCCAGCACTTCTAAGCTGCTAAATTTGGGCCCTTGAGCAAGGCCCTTAACCCTCTCTGCTCCAGGGGGCGCCATATCATGACTGACCCTGCGCTCTGATACAGTTTATGGAAAAAAAGATTTTCCCTTTGCTGTAATGCGTATATGTGACAAATAAAGGCTGAATAAAAGCGACACCCGGTGCTGTGGGTCGTATCACAAAGAAGAAGGAAACCGAAACGGCGCTAGAACCAAACCTTGCGGGACCACCGTATTCCATCGACGTGAACCTGACAAGAACGAGTCTGTCATTTACTACTTTAACCAGCGCTTATTTTGCGCCGTTCTCTCTCGGGATGCACGAATGTCGTACACCCATATTTATTATTTAGACTTTAATACGGAACATAGATTTTGGGCGGTTTTCTTATCAAAACACTGACACTAACAAACCTCTCACAATGTATTCATCGCGGTACTTCTAGACGTTTTCATGAATAACCGTTCCTCGAGGAGTTCCTTCTCGACCGGGACGAAGGATTACAGACGACTCCTGTGGGAAAATTAATCTGCGTAGGTTTGCGACACCGAAGTGGGTCAGAGCGTGACACACCGAAAAAAAAGACAGTGCTTGTTTCAAGCTTAGTTTAACTTTGACGTTATGCCTTTAGGCGAAATGGCTCATTTGGTGTATTTAAAAAAATAAAAGAAGAAAGAAACAAATAAATAAATAAAAAGAGCTCACCATGATGTCTGCAGCATTCTGTAACACTATAATAAAATACAATACTGTGACTATATAATACGTTATAATGGTATAATATTTGAAATTTAACTGTAATACCACAGAATTCTGGATACTGATTGGTCAGAAGGTGTTGGTTAATATTCTCTAACGGCGTGCAAATCACAGGTTTGTATAAATGCACTCGTTCTAATACGTTATCGTTTCTACAGTAACAGCTCGTTCACAGGGAGTCGTACGTCAACGGAAGGAGTCTCCAGTGTCGGTGCTTTGTACGAGTCAGAGGTAAAGCTGTAACTTGAAGTTTTCCGATTTCGCTTCATCCGGCGTTTCCGTTCTGCAGGTTTCTCAGCTGGAGCAGGAGCTGGAGAGGGAACGCACCACGTCGTTACACCAGCTCAGGAGGAAGCAGGTGGAGGTGGAGGAGGCCAAGCAGGAGGTGCAGAAGAAGGAGAAGGAAACTGTTGATCTCTCTTCTTCCATAACGTGAGTCTCAGACGGTCGGTAGTTTTTTTTTTTGTTTTTGTTTTTTTTCCTTTTCAGTCGCTCGGGTTCTTTCGAAGCTCTCGGAGAAGCTCCTTCGGGTCCGTTTAATCGACCTGACCAGTTTCACGCCAGCTCTCACGCAACTGGAACCAACATCGCGTCACTCTTGTATGATATGGTCTGATTTATATATACACCTACTATATGGCCAGAAGTATGTGGACACCTGACCGTCACACCAAAGTGCACAAAAGGTGCGAGCCCCGTGAAGACATGTTGGCGTTAAGGTTGGAAGAAGGTAGAAGAACTCGCGTGTCCTGCACCGAGCCCTGACCTCAAACCCACTGACTCATCACCTTTTGGGATGAACCGGAGCAGGAGCCTCATCGCCCGACATCGGCGCCTGACCTCGACCTCGCTAATGCTCTTGTAGCTGAACGAACACCCCACCCCCACCCCCACCCCCACCCCCAGCCCCCCACAGCCATGCCCCAAAATCTAGTGCAATGCCTTCCCAGAAGACAGGAGCGCATTTATAAATGTAGAGCAAGGGACCAACTCCGTGTCGGCACCCACGGTTTTACAACGGGTGTGACTGATGGAGGGATTTATTACTCCGCACACATACCCTGCGCCGACGTCTGCCTTGTGATCTTTCCCACCGTGATGTTGTGAATGAGCTTCCTTTACCCACAAAACATCCCCGTGCAGCTGGTATTTGAATTCCAGGCCGCCGCACAGCCTCGGGCGCTGTTTGTCGTTCTCGGAGAGTCTTATGACTCAGTCACGTTGTCTCGACAGCTGCATACGTCCGTATAAATATCGAGCCTTTCCTTCTTTTCCTCAGCAGTAGAAGACTGCACGGCAGACCGATTCTTGTCTATAGCAGTTGTGATAAGGTTTGATAGACAAACATTTTGATTGTTTGTTTATCATTTTATTCATTCTGCACTTGCACACACGTGTGTTTTTTTTTTTTTCTTTTTCCAGGCAGCTGAGCTCCGAGATGAACGCATGCAGAGAGGAGCTTTCAGACATGGAGAAGGAGCTGCTGCAGCTGAGGAGGGACAGCAGCTCTAAAGCCACACAGCTCAGTCAGATGGAGGAGACGCTGCAGGAGACCAGGGGCATGCTGGATAAGAAGAGTGAAATGGGTACACGATAAATAAAATCGCTGTAACGTAGTAACCATCTTCTACCACGGCACGGCGCTGTAGAATCTGATTGCGTCTGATCGGTTTTTGCTCAGTGGTGGACCTGGAGGAGAAGCTCCACCGGAGCGAGATGGACAGGCGGAACTCTCTGCAGCGGGCTCGCCTGTTGGAGGAGCAGTTAAACACGGTGCGCGGCGAGCTGTCCGACACGCTCGGCCACCTGGAGGAGCTGAGGGACGTGCTGCAGAGGACTCAGCTCGCCGCCGACCAGCGGCAGGCCACCATCCACCAGCTCACCGCAGAGCTCAGGTGAGGCTCCTCCCCCCCAGCAGCTACGCTGTCGGTCGAGGAGAAAGCCAGCGAGGCTCGTCACGTTCGGCGACCTCGTCGGCCCCAGAGAGCGTGTATGTATGTGTGGGCGTGTCTCTTCTAGCGCTTCAGCTCCAACTGGGTCAATCATCACGGTCTCTCACTCTCCTTTTTATTTATTTATTTTTAATTCGTTTTATGTAAATATATGCAAATCTGCCTCTTTTTTTTTTCTTTTCTGAATAATAAATTGCTTGATATGGTGCTTTTAAGATAAATAAATAAATAAAGTAAATTGATACATGAAAACATACAGCAGTATCTACACTTTAAATCCTCATTCCGAAGTTCTATCCTCAACCCTACATGCCCCGCCCTTCATTTTTCCTGGTAAACCTGTGTCACAAGACCTGCATTTGCATATTGTAACCTGATTGGCTGTGATATTTTAACGACGCAATAACTCTTTCCTGAAACGTGGTTAAGACGAAAAGCAGGTCAATTTAAGGTGATTTTAAAGAGCCAATACCCTGAGGAGAACCGTGACTCCTCGGCGTTTTTATTTTTCTTTCGTGGACCCGGTGTTGCAGTTCACTCGGGCGTGTTTAACACGCTGAAGATTCTCCACAAGGGGGAGCTAGTGCCACTAAAGGAAGCTCAGAGTCCGCCACCTTTTTACGAAACACCTACAGCGTCATCACACCAAGCACAGTAGGGTTCCTTAGTAGAACCGAACTGAAGGAGGACATTTTGTATCCTCGCTCCTTCAAAATGGCTGCTCAGGATGTGCGTCAAACCTGTAATGTCGGCCTGTTTTTATTTTTATTTACCATCATTTTTATTGTAAATTACATCATATACAGATTTTGAGTTATGAATATATATAATAATATATATATATTTTTATATATATAATATATCTTAAGAAAAATATCCATCCTCACAGTGTCCCATGAAAACAGAATCGCATCATAACCCTGAAGAAACATCGACAGTTTCAAGTAGAATTTTATTTACCCTAAGGGGGAAACAATAAATATATCGTTACAGCACGTGTTCCATGCTGGTGCAAAGTTGAATTCAGCAGCTTAAGATAGTTCTAGTACGTTGCAGAAACGACCGTCTACAATCATCTATGCCATGTTTATCGGTTGTTTAAAATAATAAATAAATACAACGTCTTTAAAAGGTGCCATGTAATTATATGACCCAAATACACACACACACACAACTCATAATTACTGTAAAGATGTGTATTTCTCCTTCTCACACACACCGTGAGTTTAACACCAGACCTTTCGTGCATTGTGTGTTCATGGAGCTCCACCCACTCCGCGGTCCGGCTCGATCCAGTTCGCCTTGTCGCTTGTTTATTTAATTTCATACGTTTCAAAAGGTGCACAGAAGAAGGAACGATAGAAACGCAACGTAAACCAGCGGGTAGAAATATGGCCTCGTATGTTTAGAGGTATGAAGGTTAGGTGGTCGGTGTAAATGAGAAGGAAGAAAGTGTTTTGTGCCTCAAGCAAATGATTGAGGTCTCAGATTTAGGGCAGAAGGGGGATGCTCAGTTAAATGTGATGGATTTCTGTTTAACTGTGTGTGTGTGTGTGGACAGGGAGAGCCAGCAAGAGCTGGAGGAGAGGAATCATGAGGTGTTGGATATGGACACTGCACTGAAGGAGAGACAGGGGGAACTGCAGCAGAGAGCAGAGCTGGTAACACACGCACACGCACGCACACACACACCCGACACGAGAGTAGAGCGGGTGTTTGCCATTAAACCGAGAACCCATGAGGCATTTTGCTTTAGACGTTACAACCAAAATTCAGAAAAATTCTGTATTGTACAAAAGTCTCTCTTCCTTTGCATTAAAGCGGCAGTATGCAACATTTTTGCCCGAAAAATTTACAAGCGCCAATACTTGGACAGTTTCGAAAAATCCTCAAAGGCAAAAAATATAAATTAAGGGTCAAAGGTGGAACGTGGAACTGATGCCAGACGTCCGGATTGTTTATTAAATGTGTTTACATGATCTGATTATCTTATTTACACGGTTTATTTATTTACATCCTTTTCATCATTTTACTTGCATCATAAATGATGACAGTGTCAAGCGCGGTTTGCATAGATACCGTTTAAAAAAAATACAAAATAGATATTTACAGATAAAATGACTCGGGTGTTAAAATGTAGGAATTTTTTCCTTCACCTTCAGGGTTTATTGGCTCGGTTGCTAGGCAACCGGTGAGGTGCGACATTATGAATTTCGACGCCGATGTGTAGACCTGAAGTTTTCCCATTACATAAGTGCAAGTCGGCGTGTTGGATGAGCTATGTCCCGAAATCAGATCTTTTTATTTTGAAATGAAAAGTGCATGCAGTAACACATTTCTACCAGAGGGGTCTCCAAAAATCGGCGATTGTGACTATTCACAAACAATAGTGTAAACAGTGCGTGAAAAGAGAGGGAGAGTTTTAAATAGGCTTAAACACTCGCTCGCTCATCGGAGAATGTATCGCAATTAAACCAAGTCATTTTTTTTGTTCTTGGAACTAAGATTAGAGTTTGAAAATCTGTTATGTTCCTTGGCCGTTCTGAACCCTAAAACTTATTATATTCTGACAACACGGTGAATTATTAAGTAAATATTACATCTGGGTTCCCTTAAAGGTTAATAAAGGTGCCTCGTTTGTGTTTGTTTTTTGTTTCTTTTTAAAAAAAAATTATTTCCCCCCAATGTCCAGCAGATGGCGCTATGAAACACAATTTGGAGGCTGTTACTCTTTTTCAGTGCTTTTAAAGTATATACAGATAAAATGTTAGTGAAAACATGTTTGTTTCACTTGCAGCTCGGACAGCTGGATGTGGTCATTAAGGAGCATAAGCTGGAGATGGAGAGGAAGGTGGAACATCTGCAGGAGGTCCAGGAGAAGACCGAGAGAAAGCTCAGAGAGAGAGAGAAACGGGTACAGAGCTCCTTACACATGTTTAAAAACCCACATGATGCGGTTATCTGAGGACAGAAAGGGGCGTCTCTGACTCTGCGGCTTCGTTTGTAGGTGGGGTTTCTGACTGAGAAACTGGAATTGGTCAAATCCCAGCTCCAGGGGAAGGAGGATCTGGAAAAGGTGAGAAACAGCATTGTTTAAAAAAATTTTTTTTTTTTAAAAGTCAAAAAACCCGACACAGCTGTGCTGTTGGATCAGAGGATACGGAGTGAAGCGGTGTGACTGTTGACACAGCGCGGTTGAGTTCTCGGTTCTGATTGGTCAGAAGAGGAGGTGTCGATGAGTTGTCTATAACAGCAGCCCTGTCCGTAGCAGGTTTATATTAACGCGCTCATTATAGTAATACTTTATCGTTTCTATAGTAACAGCTCGTTCACATTTCACATACGGTGAGGTTTTCTGTACGGAGATGTTCATTTGATATTTATGGAAGGAGTCTCCAGTACCAGAGGTAAAGCTGTAGCGTTACGTTTTCCGACGTCTTCGGGTTTACATTCTGCGGTTTCTCGTTAACGTGACAAGCTGCGTTTAGAGAGTGAGAGTGTGTGAGTGTTTATAGAGGGTGTGAATGTAGGATTACACTTCTAACTCCTGAGTGTGTGTGTGTGTGTGCGCGTGTGTGTGTTTCAGAGTGCGTTGGAGCTCGGTCAGCAGCTGCGTGTGTGTCGCGAGCAGCTCCAGAAGAGCGCTCAGGATCTGCAGGACACACACACTCGCTGTGACGCTCTGAGCAGGCAGCTGGACGGCGTCTCACAGCAGGAGAGACAGAAGGTACAGGCTTACACACTTTCCTAAACTCTTATACATTCATATACACAGGGTAGGAAAGTGTGGCATGGAGGAGCAAGAGGCCACGCCCCCTTCAGTAGGACTGACTGGCATAGAGGCCATGCCTCCTTTACCATTACTCTGTGTGTGTGTGTGTGTGTGTGTGTGTGTGTGTGTGTGTGTGTGTGTGTGTGTGTGTGTGTGTGGACCTTTGGCCAGTGTTGTATTTAATGAGTAACTGTGTGTACGTGCGCAGAGTACGATCGTTAAATGTGACTCAGGCGTGAAGTAAAGCCACGAGCTCTTACCCTGTAACTTCACACGTGTTTTCTCCAAAAGAGCAGGAACTAAAAATGTTCCTAGAACTGTGGAACAGGAACTAAAAGCTTTGTTTGCTTTTTTTATTATTATTATTGAATTTTTTTATTATTATAACTGCAAACAAGATGATGAGGTTCTGAGAAAGTTCCTCATATGGTGTACATGCAGCATCTGTCTCTGCCACTCTCTCTTTCTCTGAGCCGTCGGTTATCTCTCCCGATCTCAGTCATTCTCTCTTTTTGTCTCTTTTTTGGGGGTTTTTTTGTCCTTCTTTTTCTCTTTTTACACTCTCTTTGCTTCTCTATGCCTTTGCTTTCTCTCTTTACTTCCTTTTTGCCTCTTCTTACTCTGTTTCTCACGTTTCCTCTTTCTCTTTACTCTTTCTCTCTTAACACTTTCTTTCTCTCTCTTTACGCCTTATCTTTCTCTCAACGCATTCTCTCTTTCACTTACTCTCTTTACACTTTCTCTCTCTTTACACTTTCTTTTTCTCTTTACGCTTTCTGTCTGTCTTTACACTTTCTCTGTCTCCCTCTTTACGCTTTCTGTCTCTCCCTTTACACTTTCTCTGTCTCCCTCTTTACGCTTTCTGTCTCTCTTTACACTTTCTCTGTCTCTCTCTTTACACTTTCTGTCTCTCTCTTTACACTCTCTCTGTCTCTCTCTTTACGCTTTCTGTCTCTCTCTTTACACTCTCTCTGTCTCTCTCTTTACGCTTTCTGTCTCTCTCTTTACACTCTCTCTGTATCTCTCTTTACGCTTTCTCTCTCTCTCTCTTTACACTTTCTCTGTCTCTCTCTTTACACTTTCTGTCTCTCTCTTTACACTCTCTCTGTATCTCTCTTTACGCTTTCTCTCTCTCTCTCTTTACACTTTCTCTGTCTCTCTCTTTACACTTTCTCTGTCTCTCTCTTTACACTTTCTGTCTCTCTCTTTACACTTTCTGTCTCTCTACACTTTCTGTCTCTCTCTTTACACTTTCTGTCTCTCTACACTTTGTCTCTCTCTTTACACTTTCTTTTTCTCTTTATGCTTTCTCTGTCTCTCTCTTTACACTTTGTCTCTCTGCACTTTCTGTCTCTCTCTTTACACTTTGTCTCTCTTTACGCTTTCTGTCTCTCTTTACACTTTCTTTTTCTCTACACTTTGTCTCTCTCTTTACGCTTTCTCTTTCTCAACGCTTTCTCTTCGCTCTTTACACTTTCTTTTTCTGTACACTTTCTGTCTCTCTCTTTACGCTTTCTGTCTCGCTCTTTACACTTTCACTGTCTCTCTCGTTCCGCTTTCTCTGTCTCTCTCTTTACGCTCTGTCTCCCTTTATTCTTTTTTTTTTGCTGTTGTCTCACATAACGTCCCTCTTTACATGTTCTCTTGTTTTACGCTGCTCAGGAACCAGGTTGTACATTAACATTAATGGCTTTCTTGCTCTGTGGGCAGTGCATCAGTGATCCAAACTACTCGTGTGTTCGCACGCGCGTGCGCGCGCGTGTATGTGTGTGCGTAGGAGACCGACGTGCAGCAGCTGCAGGAGAAGCTCCGTGTGGTCGAGAAGTGGCGGCTGCAGAGTGAGGCTCAGTTGCAGACCACAATCACTGAACTACAACATGAACTGCAGCAGCAAAGAGAAGAGCACAACAGAGAGGTACACACACACACACACACACACACACACACACACACATTGCTACAGCAGTTCTCCGATGAAAAATCAAAATGTGTTGAAGCGGAGGTACTGTTACCACCCCGACCTTGATTCATCTCCTGCAACAGCACGTCGTCCTAAACCACACAACTACACAAATCCAGTTGTCCACATTCACGCCGTTCACTTGTGCGTCTGTTTGTTTCTTCCTCTCTTTTTAAACCCCCAAGGTGTCGGCTCTTCAGCAGACCCGTGGGCAGCTCCTGAAGGTGTCCGATCAGATCTCCATCAGCCTCCGAAGCTCTCAGGAGCAGCTGGAGGAAGCCAGAGCCGACGCCGCCGAGCTCCACACGCAGCTCCAGTCCACACAGCAGCTCTTGCAGCACGCCAACGATACGCTGCTCGTTAAGGTCAGGACGAGAACCCTCAGTATCGCGCACCCAATCCAATCCGATCCAATCAACCAGGGGGTGGAGCCTGTAACTGTTAGTACAAGTATGAAAACAAACCAACAAAAAACCCGAATTTATCCGAGTCAACATTCACACTTGGTACGGAATGTGGGGCAGCCATTTTAAAATTTGGCCCAGATGTGCTTCGTGACATGCCACGCCCACTTTTTTAAAACACTCTTCCGTTAATAACTCAAAGTATACATGCTGTGAAGAGGAAAAAGATCCGAAAAACCATACAAACATTATAAAGATATCACAGTATGTTTATATTATTAATTATAGATACATTATTGTTGATTTTTCTTTGTAATCTGGCTTACACACCCACACACACACACACACACACACACACACACAATTTACACTTATTTAAAAGATGAAGCGATGCTAAATGTCTCGGTCTGTGGAGTTTTCATTTCGTTCATATATTACGGATATACTAAATTTGTAGCTTCTGTTTCTAAATATTAAAGCGTAGTATACGTTTATAGAGCTGTTGTTGTTGTTGTTGTTGTTGTTGTTGTTGACACTGTTGAGATGTTGAACATTTTTATTATTGTAACACTGAGAATTTACAGAATGTCCTGATTTATCGACCTTGATCTTGCCATGAAAACAGCCGTTGATGCTGACATGGCATTAAAAGAACGATAAATAAATAGATTCTGATTTCACATCAAAACTTAAACGTCCCGACCAAAGTCCGGACCAAATTTTGAGACGGCCGCCATTTTGTAACGCACGAGAGCTGACTCAGGGGTGTTCAGGGGTGTTCAGGGGTGTTCAGGGGTGTGTGTTTTCATACTTGTACTAACATGAGGTTTTCAGTCGTCACCGTCGTAGCGTACGAGTCGAGCGTGTAGGCTGAAGTGGGCTTTTAATCTTGCTTTAATCAAACCCAAACATTTAGCTGTGGAATATCTGGCTGGCGTTCATCAGTTCTGATGAATTCATAGGAAAAGTTTGAGGTGTTTAAACACCGTGCATCGATGTAGGATAATCGTAGTAGTGATACGCCAAGCATGGGAGTGTCGGGTCTGTTTACCTGTAAGCACTGGGTGTGCACGTGAGGCGTTAAACCGATGAGGAAAGATCTGTTTTGGCACACCTGAGGACATTTAAAGCCGCTGAAGCTGTTTGTTGAAGAATTCTCAAGGTTACACCCTCGGAGCCTGTTCTTCTGGCTGCTTTTGGGTCGTGTCGTGCCATGCCCTGTCGCTTGATTTACAACTTTGACTCTGGATCACAAAAGATTTTTGTTAGGAGAACGCCGTAAAGCATTTCGAAACTTGATTTGCCTGTGAGGAGTCTTCACGGTCGTTTGTTGGCGTCCACCAAGACCGAAAACACGACACGAACTCCTTTCTTTGGCTTAGCGTGACCTGTTTTGTCATTGGTTGCAGGTGGAGAAGGTCTGCACAGGCACTCTCTCTACCCCCACCCACAGATTCCCTCTCCTCTTAGATGGACATTCCCATACCAGTGTCCCCTTCAGGGTTTCCAACTAGTTGTCTTTCCCGACACTGTTCGATCAAGCACTGACCAGGAGGCATCTTTGTAAGGTCTCTGAACCGCCTCGACTTGCGCCTCTCGATTAGCCGGAGCGGCGTCTCTTCCCACAATGCTCTCCCATGCTGCAGAGGGCCTCACGATGTTTCAGAGCGCAAGCCCGGCAATCAAAGACTTATAATCTGAAAGGAGAATTCAAGCCAATTCAATTTCTATTTAATTTGATTCGTGTAGCGCTTTCAACAGCGGACGTCGTCTCAGAGCAGCGTTACAGAAACGTATAAACACAGGATGGAGATTTTAAGCGTGTGGATTTATCCCTATTGAGCGAGACGGTGGTGACGGTGGTGAGGAAAAACTCCCCGAGACGATACGAGAAGGAACCTTGAGAGGAACCGGACTCGGAAGGGAACCCGTCCTCATCTGGGGAACGAGAGCCAAGCATGCTAGTTTATAGACGTAAAATACTGTCGTAGTTACACGGTATTTATTACAATCTTGCAAGTTTTTCAACCCGATAAATTCATTAAAACTCGTACCCTTTGGGAATCTATGACAAGTTATCCTAACCTTAAGAAGTTTAAGGTTAGGTTTAAGAAGAGTTTTTGAGAACACAAAATATTCGTAACTTTTTCCTTAAGTTGGAAATAAGAAGAAAACGGCAGTTAAGAAGAGTTTCATTCATTCTTAGGAATGTTTCTCAGATCCAGTCCGAGGTTCCCAGCCCTGGTCCTCGAGGAACTTGTTTCTGTCTGCGTTGTGGTTTTTTTTTTTTTGTTGTTGTTGTTGTTTGTTTTTTTTTTTCCTTGCTCTAATTAAATCAACTAATTAACAGGTTCCTGATTGGTGGCTTGTGCGTCCGTCTACAGAATCTGATAAATCCTTAAGACCATGGGAAAGTTTTTATTTTTCCTTTACAAGAGTTTTAAATCAAGTAGCTTATCAGGACTGTTATTTATTTATTTATTTATATTTTTTTTTTACCCGAGTAGCAACGATAAACTCCCCGTCTGTAGATAACTCCACATCTGCAGTCTGAACCGTGGTTTTTATTTAAATTAAACACCGACTCTTTTTCGGTCAGCGATCAAAGTTAGCGAGGTTCATATTTCCGGTCAGTTTGTTGGCGTCGCTTATCTGCTTTCAAGTAAAAACACTGCACGTTCACGTTTTCCGTTAGACATCCATCCATCCATCCATCCAGCCATCTTCTATAGCGCTTTATCCCAGGGAGCATGGGGCACAAGGCGGGGTACACCCTGGACAGGGTGCCAGTCCATCGCAGGGCACACTCACATACACACTCACACACACACTCACACACCCGTTCATACACTACGGACACTTTAGACACGCCGATCAGCCTACCATGCATGTCTTTGGACTGGGGGAGGAAACCGGAGTACCCGGAGGAAACCCCCGCAGCACGGGGAGAACATGCGAACTCCGCACACACAGGAACACGGCAGGAATCGAACCCCCGACCCTGGAGGTGTGAGGCGAACGTGCTAAACACTAACCCACCGTGCGCCCTCCATTAGACATGTATTTATTATTTTGCGTCGCTGCTTACAGACGAGGCCACGCCAAAAAAACGACATTCTCTCGGTCGAAAGCGGCAGAAAACGAACCGCATTCTCACCTCCTCCCTTCATTCCATAAATATCTGGCACCCTTACTGCGGTTTTGAGAACACAGGAACGTTCCTTTCTGATTGACGCTGGCGTGAGATGATGTGGGTGTGTCCGAACAGGAAAGATTCGAAAACATTCAAGCATTATATCCTGAGGTGTATAATAATAATAATAATAATAATAATAATAATAATAATAATGATGATGATAATAATCCATAATAAGGTTTCAAACTCCACGACTGTATAATCGTTTATTCGGTTTGTCAGTTGAAATTCATGAAGCTGTCGCCTTAACCAATCAGGAGTTGAAAAACGTCACGCACGTGTTTTATTCACGTTAGATGAATCCAATTTTATCTGGTTTAGTGCGTGCAGAACGCTGTCTAATTACACAACTCGCTCCTACGTTCCAGGAATCGGAGATGGCACGTCTCCAGGCGAAGATCTCCAGCCTTGAGAGAGCCTCCGAGCTCCACAGCTCCACGCTCCATCACGAGTCTGGCACATTTCCTCCCCTCTCGCCTCCTCTCAAAGACCCTGTGCCAAATGTTCCCCCTTCCGTCAACGACCCCCTCGGTCGCTCCAGCATCTCCTCCAGCTCCTGGAGGGAAGCCTCGTCAGACGGGTCTCTGGAGCTCTCGGAGAGCCTGAAGGCCAGCGTGAAGGCGGCTCTGAAGCCTCCGGGTTCCCCGTGCGGCGGCTGGCAGGGCCTGAGCCACACGGAGCTCTCCTCCGGCTCAGACGTGACCTTCAACCCACTCACCTACATGCTGGATGGAGAGGAACCCGAGGAAGCGGAAATGGACTCTCTGTCAGGCATGCTGAGATTCGTTAATCAGACTCTGGCCCTGCAGGAACGGCACTCGGACACGCACGTCCAGGCAAGTTAGAACAGGAAATAAAGGATCTCTTAATGCAGAGGTTTCTCAACGGCTTTACGATCAGACCCCGAGGATTACGCAGTTCTTGATGGTTTCTTCAGACGCTTAAGAGTCGAGGTTCTTTTTGTTTTCCTTTTATAAAAGGACCGCAGCGAGGACGGCTTTGGAGGGGAGGGATCATAACAGGAAACGACGTTTTGAAGAGGATCCTTTGATCTTTCCAGAGTTTAATACATCCTGGTTGTGGTTCCTGACCATGTGATGATCTGGTGTTCTCCCGTAGGACTCGTTCATGAATTAAAAACAATCCTGGCCACTTGAAGTTTCAATTTTCCTTTTTTTTTCTAATGTGAATATTGTGTGTTTGCCCCCTTTTTTTTTTTTTTTTTTTTTTTATACGTCTTCAATAAAATGAATCTGTTTTATGACTTATGAATGTTTTCTCTTTGATGTTTGTTTACGTCACCCACTGGTCAGTTTAATCCAATTCTATACCACGGGATTTGCTGTTGCAGGAAATGACGTCACTTCAGCGACGGTAAGCGTCAGGCCGCGTCACATGACTCCGTTGTTGATTATTTTCCTGACACGGCATGCCCCCTCCATTACTTCTCACATGAAACATGAACATTACGCGATGGCAGCAGATTGCTCGTACGAACTTCCCCCGGTTCTTTATGCGTTTCTGGACCGATTCACCTCCATTAGCGTAAGGAGCTAGCATAAGGACTTTTAGTAAGTCACTCTGGATAAAAGCATAATCCTTGTTCCAGTAATTACATCCAAAAAAAACCCCAAACGTTCAGCTGTGGAATGAATCGGAACTCAGAAACGATGCTAGATAGCTAACGTGAACTCTAGCGCTGTCTTTATCTACTCCACGGCTAATTTCTCGGTGCTTTAAATCGACGTACGGCGGTACTTCCTTCTAAACGTTACGTGCTTTTGGCTCGTTTTGAGGCGGGTTTGTAGAGCAATAAAGAGCACCGGTAGCGGTGGCGAAAGCCGACAGACAAGCAAACAAAGGACTTGATAAACAATCGCTCGCGAACAAAAGACGGGGGTTCTGCTCAAAGCTCGCTTTAACTCTTTCTCACTCAAAAGCCAGCTTTGTGCATCGAAAACGTCCTTCGTTTGAAATACGATGCCGAAACGAGCGGCGACGGCGAATCCGTTCTCGCTGTTCAGATCGGATGATTTTCACGCCAGCATCACTTCACGCCTCATCTCCACTGAGGCTCGTCGCTTCACTCCAAGAACAGGAACGAAAATAACTGAAGTAAAATTAGAAACGTGTATAAGATTGTAGATGTGCAGTACGATCCTGAAGGATGGGGTTTGTCGTGTAAACTCTCTGGATCGAGAATTGACCGAACGTCACGTCGTTCATCGTCACGACGCACGACGACCATAAACGAGGACAGAAGTGGAGCTAGTCTCACCCGAGAGCAAGAGCGAGAGCACGGACGGTGCCAAAGAAAACCTGCGCTAGGCTGGATTTCAAGTAGCTGACCTGACTCCCAAAAACAAACAAAAACGCGCTAACTACACTAGGCTAAGCTAACAAGAAATACAAGGGTGTCGGTGGAACCCGCCCTCTAGCCTAGGGTGTCTAGAGATTCAATCACACCCACGTGATGGGATGTAGGTCACGCACAACCTTACCCCTTCTCAAAGCAAGGGAGAGTAGTATAAGGGTGGAAAGGAGAACAAAGCAACAAACAAGCCAACGCTCCAAACAGCAGGCTAACTCAAGGGCATCGATGTTCTGCTTTTAAATGGATGGCTCCGCCTCTTTCAGCCAGGTTCCTGCCTTCCCATCGGTCAGGTCTTGTCGAACAGTAAATGGCGACCTAATAAATCTGCCGTTCTGTTAATCCGTGTAACAGTGATGGTGTGGAGAAGGACTAAATCGCCTTATTAAATTCATTAAACGTCAGTTTATATTTTTACACTCCAGCTCGGCCTTTTTTTACTTCTTCAATGATGTGTGATTTATGATCGTTGCGTTGATTCGATTCGATTCAGTTCTATTTGTGCAGCACTTTTAACAGCGGACGTCGTCTCCGAGCAGCTTCACAGAAACGTATAAACACAGGATGGAGATCTTAAGTGTGTGGATTTATCCCTGTTGAGCGAGCCGGTGGAGACGGTGGTGAGGAAAATCTCCCTGAGACGATCTGAGGAAGAAACCTTGAGAGGAACCGGACTCGGAATGAAACCCGTCCTCATCTGGGCAACGACGGAGAGTGTGAGAGTGAAAGAAAGGTCATTATGGTGTTTATACGAAGTCTGTTTGTTGAACTTGTTCACTAAAGGAGACCCGAGTGTAAACCTGCATGTGATGCGTTTCACTCGTTCCCTTTTAAATCGATGCGTCGAGCCAAGTCACCCCCGTACACCTTTTAGTACCGGCCCGGTCGGGGCTGCGATAGTTTAAATGACACCAATTGTTTGTTTATATTTCGGGAAATCGAACCAATTAAATTGGCTAGGAAATATCGTGGGTAGGTACGTCCGAGATGATAACTGCACGGGCACGACGATGAACTGGAGTGATGTAGCTGAGGTTGAGGAACTGTCAGATTTCACACACCATGTCGACACTGCTGACATTTCTACATCTGGATTAGTTCCAGTGTTTACAACGTGCAGCGTGATTAGAGATTCGATTTAATCCCCTCCCAACAAAAAACAGGTTTGGTTTAGGCCCCGCCCACTCCGGGCTTAAGCCTGAACACAGATACGAGTATGTTAAGCTATCTCTCGGATGGATGAAGCGATGTGGAAAAGCTCCTTCTTTCAGGTATACATCCTGCACTGGACTTCCTGCAATATGAGCGTATAATTATGCAGGGTTTGGTTTTGTTTGTTTTGGGTGTGAGGCAGCGTTTCTCTCTGTGCCCTGGGTCACGTTTGAACACATCGCTATCCCAGACTGTAGGCGTGTCGTTTCTGCTTCCGTCCTCGTTCCGCCGAAAGACGTTTCCAAATCCTTCTGTTTCCGAATCACTACAATCGCTTGAAATATCACAAAGATATCTTCTGTCTAAAAACAACCACATTACAAACACATCATGAATACACGCAGTATAAATGCATTGGTAATGTCTTCTACAGCGTACCTAACCCCGTACAACCCCCTGACCTGTATAAAGGATCGTAAAGGTTCAGGAAACCTTTATACGTTCATAAGAGCATAAGAGCACGTTCGCCTCACGCCTCCAGGGTCGGGGGTTCGATTCCCGCCGTGTTCCTGTGTGTGCGGAGTTTGCGTGTTCTCCCCGTGCTGCGGGGGTTTCCTCCGGGTACTCCGGTTTCCTCCCCCAGTCCAAAGACATGCATGGTAGGCTGATCGGCGTGTCTAAAGTGTCCGTAGTGTATGAATGGGTGTGTGAGTGTGTATGTGAGTGTACCCTGCGATGGACTGGCACCCTGTCCAGGGTGTACCCCGCCTTGTGCCCCATGCTCCCTGGGATAGGCTCCAGGTTCCCCGTGACCCTGAATTGTGAAGTTTTCTCCTCACGAGGTCTCGCTGATCGTCACATATGCGATCGTGAGAGTAACACGTCGCGCAGTTCTGCTTTTGTGTCGCGGTTGTGTGTTTTCAAGCGTGGCAAGAGGATGTGAGTCAAGACTGACCTGATTGCCAGAGTTAATCTCACGCAACAATTCTGTCTCGTACGAGAATTTGGAGCCTAATTTTCTTTCCTTACACCGGTGGAAATATTCTGCCATTTAATATAAACTCGCAGAACCAATGAAAAGGCTTTTTCCACGTTCGCTCACACCTCCGGGATGTTTTATTATTAAAACGCATCATGACCTCGTTTGTGAAGACGTCCCCATGGTTTTGACAGCTTGCACACGGTTGTGTGCCAGAGGGTTTTGTGGTCATGTCAATGGCGCTCTCGGAGAGGAAGTGGGGTTGTTGTTTTTAAAGTTGGCACGCTGTTTTTGCGAGCTGCAGAACCCTGCTTTGAGACCTGGTTTGTGTGCTTTGATTACCTTCGGCTCATTGCAAAGCTGTTTATGTGAGGACTGGATTTGAATGTTGTCTTTGTCTAATGCGAGAACGCAGCTTTGCAATTCAAATCCGACAAAGCCGTGAATCTTATCTGCGAATCCCCTCTGGAGCATCTGATGGGCCTGGCGACGTTGTCAGCTTTCTGCCCTGGACAGAATCTACACCACGGTTTCCTCACTGGTTGGTCTGAATGGAAACTGATGCTCTTATCTGCAGCGTTGGTGCTGCAGGGCTTTGTTCTTTTCCTGATGCGTGCTCAGAGCTGCGCTGATCAGAGTCATGATAACTATTTATAGTGAGATGCTTTAGAGAGAAGAGAACAGCGAGCTGTGACTCAGTCACGCACATTACACGAACGGTTGTGTCAGTTTGATATACTTAATCTATCATATACTTAGTCATATTACGTAAGACGATATACACCCCTGCACTGGGACTTATAGTATAGGCCCAGAGGCCACGCCTCCTTCACTGGTACTGACAGGCACAGAAGCCACACCTTATTAAATGGGACTATCAGGAATAGAGGCAGACGCCCCACCTTTGTCAATGGGATTGTTCAACCCAGGCCACACCTCCTTCGCTTTGACTGACAGGCACAGAAGACATACCTCCTTGAACTGACAGGAGCAGAGGAGGAAGCTACACTCCCATTGCTGGTAGTGAGAGACACAAGGCCACACCTCCTTTTACTGGGATTGACTGACTTAGAGGACACGCCTCACCGACTAGGATGAATAGCAACTGACGCCACACCTCCTTCACTGGGACTGAAAGGCACAGGAAGCCACGCCTCCTTAACTAGAATGCACAGGTACAGAGGCCACGCCTCCTTCAATAATACTGACAGAAATAGATTCAGAGGCCACGCCTCCATTCACTGGTTCTGACAGGAATGGAGACAGAGGTCATGCCACCTTTACTAGGACTAATAGGAATAGAGACCGAGGCCACGCCTCCTTCAATAGGACTGATAGGAATAGAGGCAGAAGCCATGCCTCTTTCCATGGGACTGACAGGAACAGAGACAGAGACCACACCTCTTTCACTGAGACTAATAGAATTAGATTCAGAGGTCACGCCTCATTCACTGGGACTAGAAGGAGTAGAGACAGAGGCCACGCCTCCTTCCATGGGACTGACAGGATGAGAGACTGAGGCCACGCCTCCTTTACCGGAACTGACATGAATAGAGACAGAGGCCACACCTCCTTCACTGGGACTGATAGGAATAGAGACAGAAGCCACGCCTCCTTCCATGGGACTAACAGGATGAGAGACTGAGGCCACGCCTACTTTACCGGAACTGACATGAATAGAGACAGAGGCCACACCTCCTTCACTGGGACTGATAGGAATAGAGGCAGAAGCCACGCCTCCTTCCATGGGACTAACAGGATGAGAGACTGAGGCCACGCCTCCTTTACCGGAACTGACATGAATAGAGACAGAGGCCACACCTCCTTCACTGGGACTGATAGGAATAGAGACAGAAGCCACGCCTCCTTCCATGGGACTAACAGGATGAGCGACTGAGGCCACACCTCCTTCACTGGGACTGATAGGAATAGAGGCAGAAGCCATGCCTCTTTCCATGGGACTGACAGGAACAGAGACAGAGACCACACCTCTTTCACTGAGACTAATAGAATTAGATTCAGAGGTCACGCCTCATTCACTGGGACTAGAAGGAGTAGAGACAGAGGCCACGCCTCCTTCCATGGGACTGACAGGTTGAGAGACTGAGGCCACGCCTCCTTTACCGGAACTGACATGAATAGAGACAGAGGCCACACCTCCTTCACTGGGACTGATAGGAATAGAGGCAGAAGCCATGCCTCTTTCCATGGGACTGACAGGAACAGAGACAGAGACCACACCTCTTTCACTGAGACTAATAGAATTAGATTCAGAGGTCACGCCTCATTCACCGGGACTAGAAGGAGTAGAGACAGAGGCCACGCCTCCTTCCATGGGACTGACAGGTTGAGAGACTGAGGCCACGCCTCCTTTACCGGAACTGACATGAATAGAGACAGAGGCCACACCTCCTTCACTGGGACTAACAGGCTGAGAGACTGAGGCCACACCTCCTTTACCGGAACTGACAGGAATAGAGACAGAGGCCACACCTCCTTCACTGGGACTGATAGCAATAGAGACAGAGGTCACGCCTCTATTCACTAAATCTTGGCGCCCCTGCTGTACAGTAATGACCTCATCGTGCTGACCTCGCTCCACAGGCCTGCCGCTGTTTATGACTCACTTCACACCAGATGAAGCAGCACTTCCTGTCCCACAGCCTGACTCTTCCCTTATACTTTTCTCTGTATTATTCATCATAGTGGATCCTTTTCCTTTTTGGTTTAGCTTCCGAAGCCTGAAGCGGGTTCTCCATGCTCACCTTCTAATCAAGTTTACTGTTTTTTCACATTTCTTTGATGGGGGGCTACACACAGTCTCTTCAGGGTTTTTCAGAGTGTGGGCCTCCCAGGTCTGTGATGTGATGACAGGCCTCACTGTGGCCTAAACACGTCCTCGCGGTTATTTAAAAGGAAGTTAGCGCACCAGGAGGCATGCTAATCCTAGCTTTATTCTGGACTGCACAGTCAGCGAGACCCGCTGCCTCTCTGTGTGTGTGTGTGTGTGTGTGTGTGTGTGTGTGTGTGTGAATTATCAGTTGGTGCAATGTAAACAAGCATGGGTGAAGCTGTTCATTATGTTCTTCATAATAATAATCAGATTGTGCTTGTGCTCTGATGCGTGCCGTGACGCAGATGTTTGCTAGTCATCTAGCGTGCACACAGAGAGCTATTAATGCTGCGTGTGGTAAAACACCACGCTGTAGTGGACTGATTGAGGTTCCTTCGTGCCGAAATGAACATGGTTAACTATCTAACAGGTTCATATGGGACTTTCCAGCATTGGCACATCTTTATGTAGCAACCAGGCTTAAATGAAGACACCTTCTCTTAACGAAACAGGCTCTAGCTAAAGGAATCACTTAAAGGAACGATTTCACCAGCGTTGACGATTCCCCAATATCTATAGATATCTAACTTCCTGATTCAGTGGTCACCAACCTTCTTCCTGGAGGTTTCATCTCCAAACCGAACTCTAACGCACCTGTTTTTGTTGATCAAGGACTTCCTGAGGTAAAGATTAGATGCTCAGGTGGTCATCATTATGGTTGGAGCTAAAATTTTCAGGAAGGTAGATCTCCAGGAACAGGGTGGGGGACCGCTGACCTTAGACATGTTTGGCAGGGATCGAACCCTGAACCCTGAACCCTGGAGCATTGAGGCACCAATCAGAACTAATATTCTAATATTTCGAATGATGAATGTCCTCTAGTCTGAACGGCAGGAACCTGTACGGTGGACGCTCCAGATAAATCTAAAAATACGACTAGTAAGAAACAGTGTGTAAAGATCGTGTGTGATTGTAGTTGATGTTTATGGAAGGAGTCTCCAGTGTCAGTCCTGATAACAGAACGTACTTCTCTCGAACCTTTTTCTTTATTCTTTCAATTTCCCGCTGTGCTCGAAAAGTCCTCCTGCACTTCCGTCTTCTAAACACTTGTTTGTTTGTTTTTTACGTCTGTAAACGCACACGGCTCCGGACACGACGCCGGCCTCTGAGCGTGACGTGTGAAGTAAATACGAGAGTTCTTCGGTGGAACGGTTTGCGCGAGCCGTCATCCGATGCCGCTTTAAGGGCGGTTTCTTTCCGGCAGGATTATCGCAAACACATGACTGTGGAACAAAACAAACGAAGAACAAGAAACCCACTGAGCACGGCTGCTTTTAATAATCGGGCGTCTAAACAAATCAGCGGCGGCTTCTTTGCCGTGACGCAGAGGACAGTCAGGAGGTCGAGACCTTCGAGTTCTGGGTGTGCCTTTGGGTTCAAACCTGTTTTTGACGTTCCTCTGCACAGGAGAACGTGGAAGTGTGGTTTATAGTCATTAACAAGACCGTCTTCATGCCTGCGTTGACGGAGGACGATAAATCTAGTTCATGTTCTCGTCTCGCTGGTGTTTCCACACCAAATTTCCATGCAAAGTGTTCAGAAGGTCTCTGAGTGTCGCACTGAACCAGCACGGTTCCCGATTTAGCAAATCACCTCAAGAGTGGCGGAGAGATTCATTTAAATGAGCAATTCGGCGATTTAAAAAAAAAAAAAAAAAAAAACGAAACGTACACAATTTTCCAGGTTACGCCAAAACACGACTGATGGTTGACGTTTACGAGGCGCGAGGGCAAATTCAGCTTAAAAAGTAAAGAAAATCTCAACCAAATTGCTCGGGGATGTCACGCGGTCTTCCTCTAAACACAAACTAAACTTTTCTTTGCGGGGCGGCCATGTTATCTCGGACTGTAGTACTTCAAAACACCGCTTCGGTATAACTCCGCCCCCTCGGGCCCCACCTCACAGAGTTTGAAGCTGGATGTCGTGGGTATGCAAATATAGTTCCTTAAAGAGTAAAACACGGCAAATTACAACGTTCACGTAGTAAAGAAGGACACGTCGTACGTCTTGATCCGTTTAGAGTTACGAGTAATGTTGCGAAACATCCCTGAAACAAGTTCTCGTTCTGACTTACGTTAGAGCAGCTCCGTATAAACGGTCGTTCCCTCACCAGCCTCCTCTCGTTCTTTCTCTCTCTTGAAGATAATAATAACAAACAAAATGAACGCAGCTTGTCATGTTACCAAAAAAAAAACAACAACAACAACAACAACGCGACACCATGGGAACTCCGTCGTGCCGAAGATGTCGGAAGATTTACAAGGTTACAAAGTGTTGACACTGGAGACTCCTTACTTTAATGTTACGTCACGATATTGACTTTTGAAATAAAATGAAAAAAGCTGTTTATCCGTACAGGATTTCGCTGCGTTTTTTTGTGATCGTTGCAAAAACTGCGTATCTTTTTCAGGGTCGCGGGGAACCTGGAGTCTATCCCAGGGAGCATCGGGCGCAAGGCGGGGTACACCCTGGACAGGGTGCCAATCCATCGCAGGGCACAATCACATACACACTCACACACCCATTCATACACTACGGACACTTCAGACACGCCAATCAGCCTACCATGCATGTGTTTGGACTGGGGGAGGAAACCGGAGTACCTGGAGGAAATCCCCGCAGCACCACACACACAGGGCCACAGTGGGAATCGAACCCCTGACGGCGTGAGGCGAACGTGCTAACCACTAAGCCACGGCGTGCCCCTTTCAAATTAGCCTCGTGTTGGGTTTTTTGTTTTGCTGAACTCTTTGTTTAAACTCTATTTGCCTGCATTTCCTCATTTGTAAGTCGCTTTGGATAAAAGCGTCTGCTGAGTGAAAAAATGAATAAATGTAAATGTAGAAACAGCACTACGCATCTGGTTGACATGTGACAGCTGTTACCACTGTGCATGGGGACGCATTAATTATGCTTCACTGCCCAAATATTTGCTTTAGATGTGGCTTTGTATTAGTGCACACACTGCAACAGGAATGACACACAGTAACACATCCTGCTGAAGGAGCGTTCTTTTAAAAAGACAACATTTGGACCTTAAAAATCTTTATGCATTGTAATTGTTGTGGTTTTCCCTTTAGCTTTTATTAGTAGTAGTATTTTTTTAAAATATATATATATATCTTTTTTTTTTTAATGCACATGCACTCTAAACTTCTGTAAAACTGGTTTGTACATCAGCACTCCTTCCAGCCTCATCCACGCCTCCATGTCAGGAGGGTTTCAGGGCTCATAGTGTGTACAGAACTGTGTGTGTGTGTCAGTTTGGACAGGAAACTCCACCGAGTGCTTCACCAAACTGCTCTGCTCAGGTTCTCTCCCTCTCTCTGTTTCTGCAAGCTAATCAAGGTAAGGATTTCATATATATATATATATATATATATATATATATATATATATATATATATACATACACATATGTATGTATTTTTCATGCTTGTTTGATGTTTTGTACAGTAAAGTGGGCTGGAGGTGCTGTTCGCTTTGAGATTGCATTGATATATAG
This sequence comes from Ictalurus furcatus, assembly GCF_023375685.1. NCBI lineage: Eukaryota > Metazoa > Chordata > Actinopteri > Siluriformes > Ictaluridae > Ictalurus > Ictalurus furcatus. The sequence continues at coordinate 22,105,196 of NC_071274.1, forward strand.
TGCATTGCTGTATAATGTTGAGGAGGAAATAGAAATCCAGCAGGGTGTCATTAATGATCAGATCCTTCTCCTGCATGGAGTTTGCAACAAAAAAAAAAAAGAAAAAAAAAAAAAGAAGGACTCGTCTCCAGGCTGCACTTTTGCGCGCGTGCGTGTAAAATTCCCTGCGTGGTATTTGACACGAAAGCGCATTTCCTCTGATTGATTAGTGCACTTTCAGGTCTGTATCCTGAGCTGAATCAAGGACGGAGCGTAACGGAAAGATGCCGTGAAAGAAGCCGGAGTGTGTGATGTTGCATTTCTGCACAAATTGAGTTGTATTTTTGTCCGTTTTGTTTTCAGCGCGCGCACCATCTTGGTTTCTCAATGTTCTGAACTTAAATGGCTGCCCTTGGAACTTTTATGAGTTAATGCGTGTGTGTGTGTGTGTGTGTGTGCGTGCGTGCGCGTGCGTGTGTGCGCGCATTCGTTTTCCGTGCATTTTCCGGAAACACCCGAGCTCACCCCAGGCTGTAAGAATTGTGCACACATTTCTAGCCTTTTGTTTTGATTGTGTAGAATCTATCCCTTTTAGTTTTTATAGTTCTGTACAATGCATCTCCTTGCGCAATTGGTATGTCTTACAGGGTTTAAGATTTTTACTGATAGGCTAGCCCAGTGGTTTTCAAAGTGGAGGCCGCAAAGGGAGGGGGGGGGGGCGCAACGCAACAATTTGGTGTGAAAAATAAACAAATGTATGTTTTCTCTTTTCCACTCTCAGACAACCACACACACACACACACACACACACACACACAATCAATTCCTAATGTAATGTAAAGATGTAAGGTGTAATTATTAATAATAAAAAAAAGGGGGATATATTCAGAAGTCTGTATTTTTAATGTGTTTTAAAGACATCTTGCAAAAGGGGGGCCTCGGTCAAATGGTCAAATGTTAATGCCATTTGGGGGGCCTTGCCCTGGAAAAGTTTGGGAACCCCTGGGCTAGCCAATGAAAATAATATTCTAGACGGGTCCTCCCTGCTGAAAAACCAATAGAAACCATCACAGAAATGCTAATCATTTCCACTACAAATACCATTACAGACATTACACACCATCAGCTGTTAGCCATTAAAACCATTACCAAATGTAAAAAAAAAAACACACCATGGTATCCACTAGACATAACGTACCGCCAATAGAAGGCGACAGATTACCAGTAGAGACCCACAGGGACCATTAGAGTTTCCAATACCAATACAATTCCCTTTATGACCATTAAAACCGGTACACATTTTTCAAGCAACGCTGTCACTATCTACTAAGAGTTTAAGGTGAATCATAAACTGTCTTCTCATAACCAGAAAAGGGAATGAATAACTAACGCTGCTTTATAGCCTACAAAATTAATACATGACCATCAGGTGTGATTTTATTATTTTATTGTTTTATTAGCAAACGGTCACATGTTTGTTTGTTTGTTTGTTTGTTTGTGTTTATGCACAAGTGTCCAAACACATTTAACAAGCAGGACTGATACTGCAAATATGCAGTGGTATTATTTTTTCTATAATGTTTATATATATATATATATATGTGTGTGTGTGTGTGTGTGTGTAAAAGTTCCCAACAATGAAAATGTACTTAGGTTCCAGCTAGAACCGTCAAATGTTATTTGGGCTCTTCGTCTAAGAAAAATCTTCTTTGTAGAACCCTGCAACAGAGGGTTTCTCATTTCTAAGTAGAACGTCTTTAAATAATGCGAATATATATATATAATGAACCTCCTTGGTTGAACTGAACATCCTTCAACCCCAGGCAACAGTTGTAATTTTGCAGAACCATTTTCTAAAAGTTTCCAGGAACCTTCAGTTCAGAGAATGTCCAATGGTGCGTGTGTGTTCTGGGAACGCTTTTATATAACATTCTTACAACGTTGCAGTAACATTCTAATAACGCTGTGAAGCGAACCATTCGTACGGCAGAACATTTCAGGAACGCTATTTTTAGACCCTCTGTTGAATACTGGCTGAATGTTCTGTTAATGTTCTCGGGTTAGTTGGGAAGATACATCAACGGGACCCAGTTTTGTACTTGAAAACATTTTAAAGGTTCAGGACATCCTCTAGTCTAAGTAGCCATGTTTGTTTTGAAGCCTAACAGTGCCAGTAACCGTTGGCCAGAAGAAAAGCGAGTCATCGGGGCCCAAGCATTTTTCCTGCAGCTCCGACAGACTTCTGAATTGGCTCCGAGTTCTATAACCAAACAAAGACGTGACGAGCGCTTCGTCTTCACATTACCCTAGAAGCTAGGTTAATTGCTTTTTCTGGAGATTTTATGTTTATGCGCCTTAGTAAAACTAATACAGCCTCAACTTCATTATCGTTACGGATGTATAACTCTTTGGAGAAATTGGAGTCTAGGATCGTTTGTTTTGGTGATCACTGCAAAGGGAGAGCAATCTGATGACACCGGGTGTCGGCTGTTTGGACATTCGGATGGCCTCACTTTACATGTTACAGATAACATAACAGGAAGTTGTCATGCAATAGGTTGCTTATTGAGATGAATTTGCAATACTGCAAAAGCAAGTTATAATCATACTCGATAGCTCAGATTACAGGATATTAAACTGAAGAGGTCAGTTTCATTAACGTAAATAATGATCTGTAATCGCGATGTGATCTGCTGCTACCCAGAAGACGACAGGTTCCATTTAGAGTCCGGTTCCTCTTAAGGTTCTTCCGGAAGTGTTTCATCACCACTGTCTCTTCTGGCCTCATCGTTCTTGATCTAAAAGTTTCCAGCAGTATGTGTTCTTACATTGATGAACAAGCTTTCCATCTTCTGGTTATTTACAGTTCAGAAAGTTTGAATTATTTGACGAATTCGTCCCAAAGCTTCGGTGCTTCCAGCGATCCACAAAGAACGAGCATCTTCCCTCTTTGCTTACTTACTCTCCTTATCCCGCAAACTCACGGAATTCCTAAAGCCTCATATTTCGTGTCGATTGACCAGTTCTTTACCGGTTCTTCTGCCGTTATAATGCTTTGAAACTGTCTCACTCATATTCTAAGCTCCAGGTGTAGTTCTTCTTTCCGTCCACCTCGGAAACAGCCCAAAACATCTGGACCGCCGATGGCGTTCGGAGATTTGATGGGATGGACACACACGGATGTCCACTATTTAACCCGGTTCTTTCCGTCGCAGGCATCATGGTGTCCCACAAGGAGTTCGCTACAGCCGGGAAGGCGCCCGGTCTGCAGATTTGGCGTATTGAGAACATGGACCTCAAGCCTGTTCCCAAGAACTTCTATGGAGGCTTCTTCACCGGAGACGCCTACCTCCTGCTGTACACCACAACTGCACCATCCTACTACATCCACATGTGGCTGGGTGAGTGCCATTATTCTGTTTCCAGCGTTGCTCCAGATGTTTTCATTTGGAAAATCAGACTTAAGGTGATTAAACTTATGTTTTATTCCACAGCAAATTACCACGTTTTTTTTTTTTTATTAAAGAAGGACACGTCATCGTTTTTTTTTTCTTTTTTCTTCATCCTTTTACGGTTACGTTTAATGTTGTGAAACAAGTCGATCCACAAAAACAATTTAGTTAATGTTCTCACGCCGCTATAAACAGTTGTTCCCTCATAAACATCAGCCTCTCTTTTCTCTCTCTCTCTCTCTCTCTCTCTCTCAGTTAATAAGACGCTTTATTTATTTTTTTAAAATGCAGCTGCTCGTGTTACCGAGAATCCACGAAACCGTAAACTTCTCCGTCCTGAAGACTTTAGCTGACCGTTACAAAGTGCCGACGCTATAGACTTCTTCCGTACGTGTTAAACAAACGTCTCGTTGCAGAAAGCTTCACCGTATCGTCCGCCGGCTTTTAAAAGACGTTTATCCGGAGCGTACACGGAGCGATAAGATATTAGGACGAGCACGTTCGTGTAAACCTGCGATTTTTTGGAATTGCTCTACTGTCAGACGTGCCGTTATAGAAAACGAATCGACACCACGTCTTCTGACCGATCAGGATTGAGATTTCGCCGGCTTGTGTGAAGTCTTCTAACTCGACGCACTTTGTGTTTCACTATTTGCACATGACGCACACCGACTCCGTGTCGTTCTTCCTTCCCTTTTCTTCTCGAGCACGTCTAGCTCCTCCCCGCGAGACGTTAGAACGATTTACTGTTCGTGTCGTGGGAATCGTAACGGCCTCGACCGAAGTTCTTCTGTTCTGTGAGTCGGCCGTTATGAATCCCACGCAGCGGAAAGCAGAACTGACTCTTGTGCTTTGTGTTTCTTGGGCAATTTATTGCTGGTTGTCCTTATAGTTCGTTCTCGACCCTGTGGCGCAATTTCACTCCACTGCTTACCACGTCTTTCCGCTTTCGTGCAGTGTGTGTGTGTGTGAGTCTCATCCAGCATGTACAGCGTTACCCTGAATATCCAGAGTGGAAAGATTCCTAGCCTCCCTGCACGTCTTTTCTCAGGGTTACCATGTGGTTTTCATAGCTCCCTTATCAAATCTGGCCAAGTTTTCTTCCCCCGGAGGAGTACGCTGGCACGTCTCGACGTGTCTCCACAGCTACGGCCAGCTGGAGGACTTAAAGGAACAGTCCGGACAAAAAAATACGACGAGGTCTCCGCTGTTATCATCTTATCCGAGTCACAACAGCGATGCGCGATGACCGTAGCGTTACGCTTACGCGACACATTTAATGAGTTCATTCTTAATCTTCAGTAACTGTTGGTCAGGGTCACGCTGGGTTAAACATTTATTTTCTGGTAAAGAGAACTAACTAGGTTCTTTAGAAAATCTCGGTCAGGAGTGTCTGTATCTGTAATGAATGCACTCCCGTGTGTGTATATAAGCTCGTTTTTTAACGCCTGAGCTGTTTGCCGGTGTGAAGAGCGAGCCGCTTGTTCCGCTCGTGTACGATGAGCGTGACTGCAGATTTCAGGGTTAAAGGGAAGCGAAACTTCGTAATGAAGCACTGACGCAGCAACACAGTCGCACCAATGCAGCGATGGACGTTTATAGTATAGCTTCTATGAGATGTAAGATATACATTCCGGGTACAAGCTCCAGAGTGTTGGATGTTACAGTGTAATTGGCTGTAATCCATAATGCTAATGTTACGTGGTTCATTTGAAAATAATGTAAGTATAATACTATAGTTAGGCAAAGAAAAACAATCACGGGTCATAATATCACAAACTTTCTCCGGTTATGGAAAGAAAATGGTGGTAAGTCGTTGGGAGGTAATTGGACAACCTCTAGTTTACCGGGGAACTCGGATTTGATTGGAGTTCTGGCGATGATTCACTGTTAACGAGCGCTTTTGGCAGATGTAAAGAGTTCCCGCTTAAAAACGGCACCACGGATAATCCCCTCCTCCTCTGTTCTGATTTCTTCTTATAGGAGACGAGTGCTCGCAGGACGAGAGCGGCGCGGCGGCCATCTTTGCCACGCAGCTGGACGACCATCTCGGCGGGGGCCCGGTGCAGTTCCGCGAGGTCCAGAATAACGAATCTCAGACCTTCCTGGGATACTTCAAGTCTGGCATTAAGTATCAGGTGGGCATCTAATGATGCTTTTCATAAATCCTCCACAAACAAGGCTGTGTCGTCGTCATCCCCCCCCCTCGTCCCCCCCCATTCATCTACACCCATGATTCATGATGGAAACTTTAGTATTAATATGCCTGTAGTCTCACAAACCAGATATCTGTCACAATCTGGTACGTTTCATCGTTTAAAAAAAAAAAAAACAAGCCAAGACCCGCCAACTTTCACAGAAATAACCCGTTTGATTGACACGTCAAGCGGCCGAACACGTACTTTTTCCTGTACGCGAAATCTCGTTTGCTCGCCGCTTCGAAAAAAGCTCTCGAATGCATTTTTGAAAAGTTGAAAAACCCATGTGAACGGTTTCTTAAATCCATGATTCACAAAAACGATCAGAAGCGCCGTGTCCCCTGGGACCTTCTTATAAGCATGGTATTAACCCTGCAGGAACGTTTACAACACAGTCCAGACTGCGGCACTGGATAAACTGCTTGAAATGATCATCTCGCTGTGGTTGATTATTTTCCTGTAATATATAAACTCTCATTTTTTCCTTATTGAACTGATTCAGTAGACATAGTCGCAGAGAAACTTTCCAAAGCCGGATTATTACACGACAAATGATCTTACATCGCCATTATAACCAATTACAGTCTATTAACATTTTCTACAGACCCTAAAAGCCATGAACTCTTTTTATTGGTCAGTTTTTATTTCTATTTTCCCAGGTTTAGTTTTGCAGCTTTTGCAACTTCTGCTCATCTTTGTGCAGTGTGTGTGTGTGTGTGTGTGTGTGTGTCCATGGTGATGTGGTATTCATGTGCACAGAGAGACCATGCGAAGAAACAATTATAAGGCATTCAGTACTTCAGTGGTGCATTCTTTCCAGCACAACACACCAGTTTTGTTACCGCAGCATGTTTACTGACCTCGACTTTAGAAACGCAGGTCTGTTTTTCATTTCCTGCAGCTCTCACTGAACCCCCGTGTGTTCTTCTAGTCTTCGTTTTTTAAACTCGTGTTTTCAGAGCCTGCATAATAAAAGAACGGCTCGGCTTTGTCTCGTAGGCTAGTTAGGATTTAAGGTTGTGTTTGTAATCCTCTTTGTGTAGCTGCACGTGGAGATTTGTGTCCCTGTTTTAGTGATAATACAATCTGCAGATTAACGTATGATCATTCGTAGGATACAATTTTAGCTCTTTAAATGTAGAAATCTGTATTTTCGAGGCCACGCCTCCTTTAGTGTGATTGACACACAGAGGCCATGCCTCCTGTCTCTTAGACAGGAAGGTTCCACGCCTCCTTTACTGAAACGGACATGTACAGAGGTCACACCTTTTCTGAGACAGACAGGTACAGAGGCCTCACATCCTTTACTGAGACTGACAGCTACAGAGGCCACGCCCCTCTCCCTGAGTCAGACAAGCAAAGAGGCCACGCCTTCTTCTCTGAGACAGGCAGGTAAAGAGGCCACCCCTCCTTCTCTGGGATGGGCAGGTAGAGAGGCCATGCCTCCTTCTCACAGACGGGCAGGTAAAGAAGCCACGCCTCCTTCTCTGAGAAAGGCAGGTAGAGAGGCCACACCTCTTTCTCTGAGATAGGCACGTAGAGAGGCCACACCTCCTTCTCTGAGACAGGCAGGTAGAGAGGCCACACCTCCTTCTCTGAGACAGGCAGGTAGAGAGGCCACGCCTCCTTCTCTGAGACAGGCAGGTAGAGAGGCCACGCCTCCTTCTCTGAGACAGGCAGGTAGAGAGGCCACGCCTCCTTCTCTGAGACAGGCAGGTAGAGAGGCCACGCCTCCTTCTCTGAGACAGGCATGTAGAGAGGCCACGCCTCCTTCTCTGAGACAGGCAGGTAGAGAGGCCACGCCTCCTTCTCTGAGACAGGCAGGTAGAGAGGCCACAGCACAGGTTGTACAATGTGAATAATTATTCTCATCTTCTGCAGAAAGGTGGTGTTGCGTCTGGTTTCAATCACGTGGTGACTAACGAAGCGAACGTGAAGCGTTTGCTGCACGTGAAGGGCCGGAGAGTGATCAGAGCCACCGAAGTAAACTTTTCCTGGGCCAGCTTTAATAAGGGCGACTGCTTTATCGTGGACCTGGGAAAGGTAACGTCCTCGACTACACTTCCTCTCAGGAAGAGAAAAGACTGTGATATCCTGGATGCGTCAGAAACTCTTCCACTAACCTTGACTTCCCCTGCAGAACATCTACCAGTGGATGGGCTGTGAGTGTAACCGCTTTGAGAAGGTGAAGGCGTCTCAGGTGGCCATTGACATCCGCGATAACGAGCGCAACGGCAGAGCCAAACTGTACATGGTGGAGGAAGGATCGGAACCTCAGGAGATTATTGATGTGAGAAGCTGTCTCACGTACCTACACACACACACACACACACACACACACACACACACACACACACACACACACACACACACACACACACACACACACACACACACACACACACACACACACACACACACACACACACGTGTTCTTACACATTTAACAAACAATGGGCAGTGGTAGCTCAGCGGTTAAGACGTCGGGTTACTGATCAGAAGTTCATGAGTTCAAACCCCAGCTCTGCTGCCACTGCTGGGCCCCTTGAGCGAGGCCCTCAACCCTCAATTACTCAGATGTATAAATGAGATAAATGTAAGTCGCTCTGGATAAGGGCGTCAGCCAAATTCCGTAAATGTAAATGATAATAAAAATGATCACAGTATCCTTCCATAATGGTCACATGGTAATGTCCTGAATTTCCTCCAGGTTCTCGGAGCCAAACCGAGCATCGCTCCTGCTACCCCTGATGACGAGAAGGTCGAGCTGTCCAACAAGAAAAAGGGAGCATTGTACCTGGTAATGCAGAACCTCCACACGCTTCACTACCATACTCTTCGACCCGTAAACACTCTGCTCCAGAGTCATAACCGGATTTTTACGTTGTGAACAGTGAATGCACTCTCGAATAATATCGCTTTAATAACCCCTCTAATAATCCCATCAAATAATCCTGCTCTAATAATCGCACTCTTATAATCCTACACGGATAATCCTACTCTAATAATATCATTCGAATAATCCCATTTCGATGATCCCGCTCTATTAGTCCCACTCGAATTGTTCCACTCAAATAATCCCACATCAATAATCCCATGCAAATAATCTTGCGCTAATAATCCTAATATAGTAATCCCACTTTAATAATCTCTCTCTAATAATCTTACTCAAATAATCTCTCTCTAATAATATCACTCAAATAATCCTGTTTCAATAATCCCACTCAAACAGCTCCATTTGAATAATCCCGCTCAGATAATCTTGCTCTAATAATCCTAATGTAATAATCCCACAAGAATAATCACACTTAAATAATCCTGCTCGAATAATCTTACTCAAATAATCTCACTCTAATAATATCACGCGAATAATCCTATTTCAATAATCCCACTCAAACAGCTCCATTTGAAAAAATCCCGCTCAGATAATCTTGCTCTAATAATCCCACTCTAATAATTCCAGTCTAATAATCTCACATGAATAATCCTGCTCGAATAGTTCCACTGTTATAATCACACTCTAATCATCCCACTCCGGTCTCCATGCAGATCTCCGACGCCACCGGCTCCATGAAGACGTCCAGCGTGGCTCCATCCAGTCCGTTCAAACAGGAAATGCTGTCACTCGACGACTGCTACATCCTGGACAACGGCGTGGATGGCAACGTGTTCGTATGGAAAGGTGGGACGCAGATTAAACACGGTTCCTCATGTGTTCAGGAAGTTTCGATTCTTTCTTTCTTTCTTTCTTTCTTTATTTATTTCTTGGTTCCACGTTCGAGTTACCAGTGTTTTCAATTTCAGTCCATTTCCTGAGGTTATAATAGCAGTGTTGAGAATTTAGGACTTGTGATTAAACACTTTGGGACACGCTGTTATGAGAAAATCGTCAACGACACGGCGGTGTGTTCACGCTACTGTTACAGCCCCGAAGCTGATTATTTTCCTATAACAGCGTGTATTCCTCTTATACTCCAGCAATTCGCCGACAGTTCCAGTTTAGATTGATTAATGAACGTCATGCTTTTTGTTCGTTTATAGTTGGTTACATGTTTTGCTCTCAGGTTCGAACGCTAACACGCAGGAGCGCAAGGTGGCCATGAAGGTGGCTCAGGATTTTATTAAAGAGAAGAACTACTCCAGTAAAACACAGGTACACTGCCTCCATGTGCCAAAACATTCCACAGAACAGAACATCAGATTTATACATTTTCCTAATCCTTGTTTTTTGTTAAAGGAGATCATTTTACATATTTTTACCACTTCCCCCCTTTTTATTTCCTTTTGACCTGTTTAAAAAACACAGTAGACTAAAAAGAAGAAGAAGAACATCATTATTATAACCAAAACATTGAACTGTTTGTTGTTCTGTTTTACATGTTACAGCTGAGTGCAAACATTTGCATATTTTTATTACGATGAAACAGTGATGGGATTTAAAATAACGAAATAATAAAATGAATATTAATCCTGTGTTAAAGCTTTATTACAGTGTAATCTTTGCCTTTGCGTGCCTGCAGATCCAGGTGCTGCCTGCAGGGGGCGAGACCACTCTCTTCAAGCAGTTCTTCTCGAACTGGAAGGATAAGGACCAGACCACGGGCCCGAGCAAAGCGTACACCATCGGGCAGATCGCACAGGTGAAGCAGGTCCCCTTCGACGCCTCCACCCTGCACACCAACCAGGCCATGGCGGCGCAGCACAACATGGTGGACGACGGGTCCGGAAAGGTTCAGGTACGATACGCGTCCTCCTGCTCGTTCCATTTCGAGATTGTTCTGGAGGAAATCTGATGGAATGTACATTTACCGTTACACCGACAGTAACCTCCAGCTGCACCATGGTTCAAACTCTTTTAAAACAAAGGGAAAAAAAAATAGTTTGGGGTTTCTGAAAGAAAGAAAGAACAGAATGACAGAAGGAAAAAAAATGGACAGAGGGACGAAAGAATGGATGGCTGAAAGACAGGTAAAAAATGTAAGAAAGAAAGAAAGAAAGAACAGAAAAACAGGAGAACAGAAAATGACAGAGTGACAGCATGACAAAGGAAAATGAGTTGAAGAAAGGAAGGAAGGATAGAGGGATGAAAGGATAAATGGCTGAAAGAGGTCAAAAATATCTGAAAGGAAGAAAGAAAAGATAGAGGGATGAAAGGAAGAAAGGATGGATGGACAGGTGTAGGATGAAAGAAAGAAAGAAAGAAAGAAAGGATGTAGAGATGAAAGGATGGATGGCTGAAAGACAGGTCAAAAATATAGGGAAGAAAAAGAAAGAAAGGAAGAACAGAACCGGACGACAGAAACTGACAGAGGGACAGAATGACAGACAGGAAAAATGGATAGATGTATGAAGAAAGAAAGAAGGAATTGATGTGTGGATGAAAGACAAATGATCCGAGCAGATGTTTAATGTGTGTGTGTGTGTGTGTGTGTGTGTGTGTGTGTGTGTGTGTGTTTAGATCTGGCGTGTGGAGGGCGGAGCTCGCGTCCCCGTGGACCCTGCGGCGTACGGTCAGTTCTTCGGAGGCGACTGTTACATCATCCTGTACAGCTACAAACAGGGCAGCCGAGAGCAGCACATCATCTACACCTGGCAAGTCAATCCACACTGACCACGCCCACACACACCTCTTGACCAATCAGAACGGAGAATTCAGCAGAGTCTTGTGATGCACAGTGTTGTTAACGTGAGTGTGTGACTGTGTTTCTCAGGCAGGGATTAAAGAGCACTCAGGACGAGCTGGCCGCCTCCGCCTTCCTCACCGTGCAGCTGGACGACTCCATGGGCGGAGCTCCCGTCCAGGTGTGTATCATTTACATTTCCCAACCTCAGTGTGAACACCTGACGGTTACGCCGAACAGTCATGTGAAAAAATCCTACTGAACACCAGGGGGCAGTGTTGAACAGTCCTCTTAATGCACCACAAGTTGATGCACAGTCTCATGAGTATCGATTAGATTGAGTTGAATTCTGGATTCTGATTGGTCAGAAGGTGTTGATTAATTTTCTATAACAGCAGCTCGGACAGTAGCGCAGCTACAAATCACAAATCAATTCTTTTCCTGAATCAACACTCTCAATGTTTTATTAATCTTACATCCCAGCAGCAACGGTTATAAATTCCCTGATTCACGAAGCGTTTTATTTCTTTCTTAAAGAGTATGAAATGGACTCGGATCATATTTTTGTGATGCCTATGTGCGTTCAGGTGCGTGTAACTCAGGGTCAGGAGCCGCCTCACCTGATGAGCTTGTTTAAAGGAAAGCCCATGATCATCCACAGTGGAGGAACGTCACGTAAAGGAGGGCAGACGCAGGCGGGAACCACGCGTCTCTTCCACGTCCGTACCAGCACCGCCAAAGCCACTCGCGCCGTGGAGGTGAGTGGGCGGAGTCTCGCAGTTTAAAGTTTAAACTGAATGGATCTGGTTTATACTGCCCAGTGTATAGTGTTTATATGACCTCACATGCAATTACTGTTATCTCTCTCTCTGACTGTAACTCTAGGTGAAGCCTTGTGCATCCAACCTCAACTCCAACGACGTGTTCGTGCTGAAGTCTCCCGATTCGCTCTTCGTATGGAGGGGCGTCGGTGCCAGCGAGGAGGAAGTTAAAGGTGCCAAATTCGTCGTCAGCTTCCTGGGAGGGAAACCCACCGACGTCACCGAGGGCAAAGAGCCAGGTCAGGATTAGCTCTGCATTTTATAGTAGAAAATCCACCTTTTGGTTTTCATGCTCACAAAAAAAAAAAGAATAAACTGCCCATAGACTTCCATTGTAAGTGAATTTGAAGTGAACAAATGTCACGAATGAAACATTTCAAACTTCCTGCCCATACTAATCACACGTACACTACAGATGCGTTGGATAGAGACTAGGTTAAAAAAGAAATTAATTCCAGAGCATTCCGTTAAAGCGCCGCTTCATGGACCCGTGCTGCAATACTAACCCTTTTTAATCCCTGACGTCTCGTCGTAGCCGGATTCTGGACCGCTCTGGGAGGGAAGAAGGAATATCAGACTTCCGTGACTCTGAAAAATACCGTCAAACCCCCTCGTCTGTTCGGCTGCTCCAACAAGTCTGGCCGGCTCACGGTAAAAAAAAAATAAAATTTTTAAATAAATAAAAAGCTTTTCTCTTGATATTAATAAGAAATTAACGAGACATTACGGTGCGTGCTCGGATGAATTCATTCCCGATTTTCCACTTCCTGTGCTCGCAGGTCGAGGAGATACCCGGTGACTTCGGCCAGGCGGATTTGGCCACCGACGACGTCATGTTGCTGGACACTTGGGATCAGGTGAGTGAACTTCGTCCGTTGCAGGGTAATTAGGGAAAACGTAGGAAACACTCAAACAGTAATTCGAAGACGAGACGGAGGGCGGAGACACAACAAAAATTTAAACTCGAACTAAAGCACATGGCCTTTGTTGTCTTAAGAGACACCGAGTAATTGTAAAGTCCTCAAGATAATTACGATCCTCTTATCCGTAGCTCTTCCTGTGGGTGGGCAACGAAGCTAACGAAGTGGAAAAGACCGGCGCTCCAAAAATCGGTAAGACTCGATGGGTAAAATGTCTAAATATGCCGTAACACAACACTGAACACGGCTAAATAAATGGAACATTTTATTATTATTATTATTATTATTATTATTATTATTATTATCCTCTCCACAGCTAAAGAGTACCTGGACACAGACCCGTCCGGCCGGCGTGGTATCCCCATCACCACCATTAAACAAGGCACCGAGCCTCCGACCTTCACAGGCTGGTTCCAGGGCTGGGACGCCAACATGTGGGACACCGACCCCCTGGATAGAATCCGCGCTCGCTTTTAATTCTTCATCATGCTCTCATCCTCTATCTGCTGCTTGCACTTAGCAGGCCCGATGCACAAACAGCCGATTCGACATATTTCCCTTTAACTTGACTATCGTTAGCGTATCACACATGCCGACGTGCCGTATGGAAAGTTCCAGAGACAGGTCAGCTGACGTGTACGATACAGAACACACTTTCTCTAATGAGTTAGCATGCCCAGGAAATTCAAACTGGTGTTTTAAACCTTTACCGACCACACCGAACGTGGCAGAACTTTACATTACAAACAGTCACGTAATATTAACGATTAACGATGTGATCTAGTCATCCAGGACATTTACGTCCGACCGAAGGCGCTTAACGTCCCGCGTTTAGATTTAAAAACGAAATTCTGACAATTATCAATAAACTTTAAGTATTTAGAGCGAGTGTTTGGATTTAGGTCGGGTGCGTGTTATTTTAAATGCTGTTAGTTGGGGGAAAATTCAGTTTTTAAAGGACGCCGGTCATCAAATCACCATCCTTGGTCCATTTCTCCAATAATTATTAAATTAGTGTGAAGACCGGCTTCGTGACCTGAGTGCCAAAACAAAAAAAAAAAAATGAAACTTAGAAGTTTTTTTCTGTTTTTTTTGTTGTTGTTGTTGCCATTTTTCTCTGATATATTAAAGCATTTATCACGACTGATCCTCTCCGACAAACGGATTGCGATTGGTCGATTCGTGGAGTCCGGTAAATCATGTCCGAAAATGTTTTAAGATATTAAACAGTAAATCAGACTTGGGAGTGTTTCCAATCTCCGTATCTATTCTGCCTCTCTGTCTCTTTCTTTCTCGTTCTATTACTTCCTGTTTGACCCCAGGTGCGTACGGAACTGCGTTCTGTCATATGAAATGATATTTTAAAAAAATACTGTTTTTAATGTTTCTGGCTTGAATAAAAAATTCTCCTATTTTAAATAGAATTGTTTTGTTTTGTTTACGATACTCAGGATGACGCTCTGGTTCAGTTACTTTACTAAAGTGTATTCATGCAACTAATACGACTACTGACTAGCTTTCAGTTCTCGTTCTCGTTTACGTTCTAGCAGCTATGAACGATCGTTCCCTCGCCAGCCTCTCTCTTATCCAGTCCCTGTGAATGAGCTGTTGCTATAGAAACGATAACGTATTATAAAATTAGATCCTTCGCATTTGGAGGTCCACGCTGGTGGACTCTCCTCTTCAGTTCACCCCACAGGTTTTCTATGGGGTTCAGGTCAGGGGACTGGGATGGTCATGGCAGGACCTTGATTTTGTGGTCAGTAAACCATTTTTGTGTTGATTTTGATGATGTTTTGGATCATCGTCCTGCTGGAAGATCCAACCACGGCCCATTTGAAGCTTTAATATTTAATTAAGTCCGTGATGCCATGTATCCTAACAAAATGTCCAGGTCCTCTGGCAGAAAAACAGCCCAAAACATTAAAGATCCACCTCCATATTTAACCGTGGGCATGAGGTACTTTCCCATACGGCTACCTCTCTGTGTGCTCCAAAACCACCTCTGGTGTTTATTCCCAAAAAGCTCTATTCTGGTTTCATCTGACCATAGAATCCGATCCCATTTGAAGTTCCAGTAGTGTCTGCACACTGAAGACGCTCGAGTTTGTTTTTGGATGAGAGTAGAGGCGTTTTTCTTGAAACTCTTCCAAACAACTTGTGGTGATGTCGGTGACTTCAGATTGTAATTTTGGAGACTCTCTGACCCCAAGACACAACTAACATCTGCAGTTCTCCAGCTGTGATCCTTGGAGACTTTTTATCCACTCGAACCGTCCTCTTCACAGTGTGTTGAGACAATACAGACACACGTCTGATTCCAGGTCGATTCATAACATTTCCAGTCGACTGGAACTTCTTAATTATTGCCCTGATGGTAGAAATGGGCATTTTCAATGCGTGTGCTATTTTCTTATAGCCACGCCCCATTTTGTGAAGCTCAACAACCTTTTGCCGCACATCACAGCTATATTCCTCGCTCTTACCCATCGTTATGAATGACTAAGGGAATTTGGTCTATGTATTACCTCATATTTATACCCCTGTGAAACAGGAAGTCATGCTTGAACCATGACCTAGTTCCTAGTTCCTGTTCCTGTTCCCAGTCCCCCAGGTGTCCTAAAAAAGGGTAAAATATCAGTGGGAATATACTTCAAATATATCTTTTTCTCATATGAATTCATAGGGGTGCCAAAGTGTCTGCGAGTACTCGATTTACTAGACCAGGCACTCTCAGTGCTTACGTACTGTATATCTCAAAACGTCTCGCACTTTATTTATAGCAGAAACCATTCGCAGAAAGGACGAATTTCAGCCAAACGAGGACCAAACATCGGATTCTGTTAAACACACGCAAAGCTTTAGATCCTTATTAGCGTAAGATTTCCTTTCACGTACTAACAGTCGGGTACCTTATGTGCTGTTACAGATTTTGTTTTCACATAAAATGAGCAAAGTGCCAACATCCTTACAAGACCCTGCAATAAGGAAATCTGAATAGTAAAATAGAAGTTTCAATTATGATTATTCATTATGCTTACACCTTTCTTTTTCCCCCCTCTTCTATTATTTAGCTTTTAACCTGCAAAGTAGAATGTTGTGTATGACAATTTTGTGATTTAAACATATTGTTACAAAGTTATTTTTTTAAAAAATAATACATTTTAAGCACTATTTAAGTGTAAAACGTATGTCGAACAAACAAACAGAATAACAGGAAGTAACTGTTGTGTACATCAGTAATGACTGTACGGGTTCGGGGGAAAAATCCCAACCTAATACTATATAAATTCTTTTTATATAGTTTTCTCTATTTATTTCCTCTACACCTCTATAATTTTGTAGATAGGCTATATAGAATTATTGGCACCCTTCATATAGATGAGCACAATTTAATACTATATATATATGTATATAATTCAAATGCAGAAAGTGAATTTCTGAGGATCCCTACAACAGAATAACTACTGTCCACATCCATCTTCTATACCGCTTTATCCTTTTCAGGGTCACGGGGAAACCTGGAGTCTATCCCAGGGAGCATGGGGCACAAGGCGGGGTACACTGAGGACAGGGTGCCAGTCCTTCACAGGGCACAATCACATACACACTCACACACCCGTTCATACACTACGGACACTTTAGACACACCAATCAGCCTACCGTGCATGTGTTTGGACTGGGGGAGGAAACCGGAGTACCCGGAGGAAACCCCCGCAGCACGGGGAGAACACGCGAACTCCGCTCACACAGGGCCACGGCGGGAATCGACCCCCCGACCCTGGAGGCGTGAGGCGGACGTGCTAACCGCTAAGCCACCGCCACTTTTTTTTTAAAATAATGAAATAATTGTGGAAGATCTTTCAAAGGTGTACACGTGAGGATGTCTTAAGATGAGAAGATAATAACCTTTAGTGAAATATTTGACTCTGTTTGAAAAGGAGAAAATCTTCAGGCAGAATAACGTTAGGAAGTCCAAAACGAATACCTGTCGAATTTATACAGTAAAAATATCAATAAACAGACGTCTCATAGCTTCATCTTTCATCCTGCTTTAGCACAGACACTAAACTGGAGGAAGTCTCGTATCCTGGCCGTCTTCCAGCTGCCTCACTCACTCACTCCTCCTCTGTTCTCCTGCCAGCTTAAAGCACTGTGTGAAAAATTCATAGTGCAGCATAAATTTAGCAGCACGAACCCAGGAGCCTCTGACTGACAGACTTAGCCTCGTTTCAGCTAAACACCCAGGCTTTTATTCAGGACAAACAAAAGTATAGGCACCCTCATTTCTATTACACCCACCTTCATGGCTTTTGTGCTCCCCCGAAAGGTTTTTTTTTTAAATAAATAAATAAATAAATAAAGCACTTGAATGCTCATTTCTAATAACTTTTGGGAACAGAATGTACTAATTAGTGTGGTTGTAAGGGGGTATTTTGCAGTGACAAAAGATTGAGAATACTCAGACCGCGGAGCAGAGATTATAAGTATTGTATAAGTATAAGTATTCACCCCCACCCCGGGTTGGTGAACAACAATATTTGCGCTATTCGAAGGTGAAGCTCCACCTTCAGTCTCATGTACGTGTACACACGTGATTTTCCAGTCCCTCCAAGATGCTGCGATTTTGCGATCGCAGAAACGAACGAACGGTATATCGCAGGAGATCGCAACATTTTTTTTTTCTTCCAGAATTACCGCAGATTTTCCGTAGATCCGGGCCGAGACACGTCACGTGACGTCATCAGGACGCGCATTCAGCCAACGCCGTCTCAGATTCACGCGCGTCGAACACGAGTACAGCGAAAATGTCTCGTTTACTCACAAACATCCGTGCAAAAGAGCGTACGGAACTGTCAGACTGATTCTCAGACACGTCACGTCATAAGTTTCATGTGTATTACATATGTTTACATGTGGGTTTTATTTATTTATTTATTTATTTTACATACATAGGATTCATTTACGTTCACATGATTAGATTACTTTCATGTTCGATCTTTACATATCATATTTTCATTTCATACATCTAATCTCATTTCTTTTCACGTGGTTTTCACACGTCCCATTTATTTTCACACTCCGTTGTTGTTTGTTAAATGCATCTGCTGTGTGAACTTACTTCACGTTCATTTTTCACGCTAATGCGTCGGCATGAGACGTGACATGACGTCATATGGATAATTCGAGGCAAGTCTTCTACGCATGCGCTGCCTACTTTCTTTTTTTTTGGGGGGGAACAGAAAAAAAAAAAAGAAAGAAAAAGAAAAGCAGACTTTGGAAACAGGGATCGGAGTTGGATCTGGCAACCCAGGTCGGCTCAGCAGGCTGCTCTCGGTCTCAGTTCGGATCTCAGTCCACCTGGATGCAGTCACTTCTCTGTCTTCTGCATTAACTTTCCTTCCTTCCTTCTTTCCTTCTCTTTCTTTCTCATTGGGACGCAAACAAAGCGCAAAAATGGCCGGAGCGATCATCGAGAACATGAGCACCAAGAAGTTGGTGATCGTGGGAGTTGTTCTTCTGCTCTTCCAGGCTTTTGCCTTCATGGTCGGAGGTCTGATCGGTGAGTAGTTAGGAAACTCCAGGCAACATTATCGTGTTTATTCCCACTGCTACACTGTTACAGCGTCCCAGCTTTCAGGAAGTGGATCTGAAACTCGATGGAATTGATGTTTTGGGTTTGTTTGTTTGTTTGTTTGTTTGTTGTTGTTGTTGTTTTTAATGGAGCAACAACAACAAAAAAGTGTTTTTCTGTTGTTTAAAAAATACATCCTGTTTATTTCTCCACGTTGTATTTTTGTCCTTTTCTGTCTACACCAAGACCAAAAGCCTGAGTGTCCATGAAACACTTCCACTTGGTTTTCCTTGAACATTTAAAATAATATATATAATTCAGAGAAATCAGATTAAATCACAGCATGCACTGCGAGGCATCTCCTCCAGGTTCTCAACTTGATTCTCAAATATCTTCAGCATGGGATGATTTTCATCTCCTAAACTTCAAAGTGTAAGTGTGTGTGTGTGTGTGTGTGTGTGTGTGTGTGATCTCTGGAGGACAAAAGCTTCTACTTCTCCCCCCTCCTTCTCTCTCATGTTGCCCTCCAGGCGTTTTCACATCTCGTGTCTCACCTCTCTCTCTCTCTCTCTCTCTCTCTCTCTCAGATCTCCTGGATCTTCTGTCTTCGTCACGGGGATTGTTTTACTCCCCCTCCTCCTTTTAGAGGCTGGTTCTCGGGATTTAAGAACCCGGATAGAAGCACCAGTATTTCTGGAATGCGTTAATGTCTGTGCTTGCTTTCTTTTTAAGTTTGGTGTCTTTTGTAGTTAAAGTACAAGGAGGAAGTAGGCCTCAGTGTGCACCAGACAGACAGAGCTGAGAAATTAGCTTGTTTGCCTGCGATTGATTTAATGAAGCCCGGATTCCTTTGTGCTTGCTCGGTGGCCGGTGACAGCGGGGGTAATTGGGTAGAAAGGCTCGCCGCTCCCCTTGTTATTTGGGCAACTTCAACACGGCGTGAGGTCACTCAGCCCGGAGCCTTCCATTATCTCAGATCCTTCAGGGTGGAGGTTTGGAGAGTGTTTGCTCGATGCACGAAACTCGCACTGGCGAGCATTTAGTTTGCCTTTGCAGGATGGAATGGGACACACCCTGACTTTTCTAAACACAACCCTTTTTAAGAGATATGACCAAAATATCATATCAAGTACCATATATAAATATATGATAATTATGATAATTACATTTGATCCCAAAGAGTCAGCAAATCTTTGATAGTGCAGCTGCAAGACAGGGGTTTATATTAAAGCGCTCGTTCTAATACGCGCTACATGAACGGATGAAAGACGGTGTAATCTTTGATATGGTGGAGTTTGCTGTAAGGAAACCTTGCTTTAACTTTTAATTAAAGGAGTCTCCAGTGTCAGTGCTTTGTAACAGCCAGTGCTGAAGCTGTGAGGGTTGCGGTTTCTGTTAGCCATGAAATGCTGCTGTTTTTATTGTTTTTTTTTTTAGGTCTTAATAACTTCAACAGACAGGAAAAAAGAGAGGGCTGGTGAGGGAACGACTGTTTACAGCTGCTTTAATGGAAGTGAGAACAGAAACGTACTTGTTTCGTGGACCTTCCACGACATAAATTGTAGCAACGAACGAACGAAGTATGACGTGTTTGTTCTTTTTAATAAATAAATAAAATAAAATAAAAAACGCTCTGTGGAATGAAACGCTTAGTGACATGCTTATGTAAGAAAAAATAATTGACTGGAAGTGTAACTTCGCATCATCTTTAGAAAACGTCTAAGTTTAACGTTTAAGTGAATTTCACGTAGGACTGGGCGATGTGATCTAGATTCTTTTTGATAAATTGTCTTTGATATGCTTTTCTGAAACAGAATTATTTGGTTAGCCTTTAAATATGGCCTGGACTAACTACAAGAACCAATGTTTTTATCTTTGAAGTAGACAAACGCTGCCCAAAATATGCTTTTTACCCGAGCAAATTGTTGCTAAATGTAAGATGGGGTTGTGCCGATACTTCGAAATGTCCTCGTTGACGATATCGTGCATGTCAAATATCACAATCTGTCGTTTAATCAGTTATCGGTTCCCGCCTATTGCTTTATGAGAAGCGTGCTGCTGTCTTAGGATTTAACTCCATACCAAAATGAAAGGAAATGTCCGTGTCCCGCTTTGGGAGTTGTTGAATATTCTGGAAAGTTTCCTCTGAGTCAGTTTGGCTATTATCTTCCACTTCCTGTGGTTTTATAGACCTCAGGTGTCGTCTGCAATCCAGGAAGAGTTCCAACTGCTGCTTCACACTCTTACGAACGCCTCAGGAAAAGGACAGCCTGATTTAGCATGCTAATCACCACATGCCTGTTTTGGCATCAGTGGTGCTTATTTATCATCTCTGTTTTCCCACTGCGCATCTGAAAACGCATGGGAACTGGTCCACGTGGGAGTTGGTGGAACTTGGGGCTGTAAGAGCAACGTCATGGATCCGATGTTTAACAACACCATTGCTGAAGTGAACTCTCCTACTGTCGCTCCCTTAATCAATCAGTGACGTGACACTAAACAATTGTAGGTGCAGGCTTCGGGAGTAACGGAGTACATGTAACGACGTTACGTAATCGGGATACAAAAACCTGCTAGCTGTACATTGCTTTTTTTTTTGTTGACGTAACTATCACGGATTAATCAGATTGCAGGTACATTTTCTAAACAATGGGAATACTATCAGGATTACAATATTTTTTTTCACTTAAAATTAGGGCTGGGTATTGGATCCAATTTGGTGATTCGATTCAATTCTTATTTATATGGTGTCGATTCGATTTTTCGATTACTTAACAATATTCCAATTAAAATGTTCGTTTTGCAGACATGGAATCCATTTTTAATATAAATGCTGCTAACCGAAACACTCCTACTTGGCTATATTACTGAAATAGACATTTAGTTTAACAATAGGGCCCATACGATTATGTTTAATTACTTTTTACTTTTACTTTGATTAACAAACATTGTAAATATGTGCATTAAATGCACACAGGGTAAGCACAAACTACACACTAATGTAAAAAAAAAAAAAAAAAAAAGTAAAAACATTGTGAATGTGCAACAGTGCAATTCATTAACAACTTAAAACATGTTTAAGAAATAAAACCGTTTTTTTCAAAATTCAATACATGAAAGATGGCGACATCTTCAGGACGAGAGGCGAACTACAGATAATATTCACATCCTCCCAAATAAAGCACGCGCACTAAGAAAAAAAAATATATATAATAATCAGATTGCATTACTTTCATATTGTGATACTTGGAATGCTGGAATTAATGATGACATTTTTATGAAGTAACTGTAACGGAATACATTTTTAAAGTGACCCTCCCAACCCTGCGTAGGCGTCTATGACCTCATGTATGAGGAAGAAGGCAGATAGCACTTTCCTCAGACTGTGTTACTCTGCCCATGAGCAGCGGTTTGAAATTATGTAGATTTCTGGCTTCACGTGTCTCGGAGGAAGCACATGTGAACCTTCACCCTTCCTGGCTGGTAGCTGCTGTATGATCAAGGAGAACTGGCTGGTGGGTGGGAAATGGCCGGTGAACAAATTGGGGAGAAAATAGGGAAATGAGAAACTATTCGTAAATGGTCCTTTTCGCATGTGTTCGCTTTGTGGTCGCCATTTTGTGACCGTACCATGTGCGTAATCTAATGGCCTTCTGCCTGTAGTTTAATGACTCCTTATCAGTGTAGAATGTTTTTAGCTTTACTAAGTGTCTTCTCTCTAAACTTACATCCATCTATTTCCGTCTCCAGCCCCCAGTCCCACCACCGCCGTCCACTACCTCGCCACCAAGTGTGTGGACAACCAGAAGGGATACCATCAGGGTCGGAAGTGGTTCATGCCCTGGGGTCCGAACCAGTGCGACAAGATTCGAGACTTTGACGAGGCCATGGCCAAGATGATTGAAGCCAACAACATCGTCTTCTCCGTTCACATCCCTCTGCCCAATAAAGAGATGAGTCCCTGGTTCCAGTTCATGCTGGTCATCCTGCAGTTCGACATTGCCTTCAAAATGTACAACCAGATCGGTGAGTCAGCCGAGTTTAATCGGGGGGGGGCTCTAGTGACATTCCTAGTGCATGTGCAAGTCTGGTTCCAAGATGGCTGCCGTTTTAATCCTCCATTGTTCAGGTACATGGTGAAGCCTTGCGTATATTTGTCGGTTATAGAATGGCTACGGTTTGTACACTTGGTACTCTTCTCCTGTGAAGAATAAATTGCTAAAAGCTTGTCCCACCATTTCCATTTTCCTGAAGCAGATTGAGTTTCTCACACAATGAGATATGAGCGGCTTAACAATGATGGATGAACCTCTGTGACTGGGTGTGCTGGTGGCTTAGGACTCCCTGCTAGGACTTTACACACACACTTGCACAAACAATGCCAAATACTGTGGTTCCTCCATCTGGTTAACTTACGGTTTCAGTCCTTTCTTCATCTTTGCCTCATATTAAATGCTGAAAGGACGTTTTTTGTTTTGTTTTTTTGTTTTTTTTTCTTGGGTGAAATTGTGTTCCAATTCATTGAGTTTCAGGAATTCAGGGTTACGCAAAATTCACAGCGATCTGACCGTGTTTCATTTCACTGATTGTGATGCTGTAGCCGTGTGAGCTGTGTGAGCTCTCCAGGCCGTGTGAGGGTGAAAGGGATTAAAGGGATAATACGGCAGATTAATGAAGAGTTATTGTTGGATTGAAGCACTCTGGGAAAAGGAGTAGCGCTTTTCTCCCCCCGTTATAACTTTAGCAGCCTGTGGAGGAAACAGAATTGTGTTCGAAATGTCATTACTGTGTATTTTACTGTATTCCTCGACTATTGGACTTGGCGCAATCTGAAAATAACTAAAAACGAATGTGAGGGATATGCGTTATCTTAATGTTAGCTAGCTTGCAAAACTTGGCTAGCTAGAAAGGGAACATGGCGGATTAGCTTGGCTAAATTTACTAAACACTGATTGATGTGCTATTCTGATCTGATTTTTGTGTGTGTGTGTGTGTGTGTGTGTGTGTGTGTGTGTGTGTGTGTGTGTGTGTGTGTGTGTGTTTTAAGAACTCAAATAGCTGTATTGCTACGAGGCTAATGTAGCTAAACAGATATGGAAACATATAGCCAGATTGTGTAAACAACATGTTTAAATCGTCACACATTGTTTGGCCTAGAGACACCATTTTGTATTTTGTGCTTCAAGATGGAGCTACAGCTGTTTTTATGTCCTTTTGTGCCTTTTTTTTTTTTTTAGATAACTGTTTGTCAGAAACCACATCAAGCCTCTCTGAGACACTGAAAAACTCCACAGAGCTTTCTGAGGTGACATGACCGTGTGATATAGAAGTGTTAGTTAGCATGATGCTAAACTGAAAGCTGTATGCTTTTCTTGCTAGCTAGCTAGCTACGCTATGGATTAGCGTTGTGGAGGTTAAACCTTGCCTGGTTATAGTTTGTGAACAAGATGAATAATGATTTCATTTGTTTAGTAAATTTCTCTTTTTGATAGGCCACATTTGCAGCTCTACCCTGCTGAAAAGAATCAGCATACACCATTAGAGATTCCTAACGGTTAAAAACCCACTAGGAATGGTTTCTAATGGTTCCTGATTTCATATGGAAAGTTCTGGAAATCATTAAGCCAGTTGGGTTCTGAATGTGTGCTATATATTGTGCTATATATTTCTGATCCTTAGACATTTCCACAAACAGTACGTCTCGTTTTATATCATTTTCATGTTTCTCACCATGAAAGGTGTATAGCGTGTCTTGGTCTTTCAGGAAAGAACTGTGTACTAGCAAGAGATCAGATTTTAGGTACGTGATGTTTAAGTGTGTGATTTGAGTAGATTACAGATCCTCGTAGACGAGTCTGCGTGCAAGTTTATTCCTCGAGCCGTGACGCTGTATCTTCCTGGAAGTTCCTCCTCTCCAGATGTTGATGTTTACTGCGGTGTCGGTGTGAAAACGTTTGATCGTCTGCCAGCGCGGTTCCTCTGCGATTGTGTGTGTGTGTGTGTGTGTGTGTGTATATGTCTGAAAGCGAGCTCAATCAGGAAAAGACCTCGTTCCTCATCAGGCCGCACGCCGGGGTTAATTCGGATCTGATGAGCTGCTGATGGGGAATACATTTTAAATGTATTTTTAAAAAGTCACATGTTACTATTGGTCAGTTTATAGTTGCATCAAATGATGATGTGAAACAACCGCAAAAGAAGTCAGTTCCTGTTTGTTACCGAGTAAAAATCGTAACCAGTCTACAAGCTCTGAATATTTGTAAGGCGTACAGCTGTGGTTTATAATTAATTTAGCATCTATTTGGGTGTATCTCGGTGTACAATGTGGGGGGGGGGGATTTATTTTAGTTCATTTGAAATGCTAAACTGATGATTATTCTTAGATTAGCTGAATAATTGTTGTAAATAATCATGATTTTGTGATTATTGTGTAAGCCGTTATCATGGTTGTAGTTTTTCTTTTCTTTTTTTTTAATCATTTTTTTTAAGATAGCTTTATTTATGAATGGATTTTAAAAAAATTTTAATGAGATGGATGAATGAAGGAATATTATTACTCTGAATAACTCGTAAATATTTAAAGGTTTTGCCTGAATACGTGCTTGTCTGTCTAAAGTGTAACAGAACAGGTGGTGTATGAACATGTACGAACAAGGTGGTGTATGAACAAAGAGAAAATGTAATAAAGGTTAGGATTACAGATGTACACCGGTCAGCTATAACATTAACACCACTGACCGGTGACGTGAATAACATTTCGATTATCTTGTTATAACGGCACCTGTCAAGGCGTGGGATTTTAAAATGGGCGAGTACCAGGATGCATTATGGGAAGAACGTGAGCCGGCGGATACAGCGTGGTGCTCTGGGCGATGTTCTGCTGGGAAACCTCGGGTCCTGGCGTTCATGTGGATGTTACTTTGACACGTCCCACGTACCTAAACACCGTTCCAGACCAAGTACACCCCTTCATGCCAACGATGTTCTTTAATATCAGTGACCTCTTTCAGCAGGATAACGCGTGCTGAAACACCGCGAACTTTGTTCAGGAACTGTCTGAGGAACATGACAAAAAGTTCAGGCTCTTGACTCGGCTTCCAAATTCCCCAGATCGCAATCCGATCGAACGTCTGTGCGATGTGCTGGATAAACCAGTCCGATCCATGGAGGCCCGACCTCCCGTCTTATAGGACGTAAAGGACCTGCTGCTAACGTTTGGCGCCGGACACCACAGCACACCTTCAGAGGACTTGTGGAGTCAGTGCCTCGGGGGTCAGAGCTGTTTTGGAGGCGCAAGGAGAGGGTAGACCTACACAATATAATGCAGGTGGTTGTAATCTTATGGCTGATTTGGTGTCGAGTGGAAGCGCTGTGTGCTTTCCAGTCTGTCCATGACTGTGTTTTTGGCTGCTGCTTGTTTGACGAGATCATTTTACTCCTGTTTAGATTCTTCAGTGGAGCGGTATTTAATGGAAATGCACAACTGATTCTTGATGAATGTTTTTGGGAAATATAAACTCCCTATTTTGAGCTGATCATATGACACTGACCCACCTCAGTGGTGTAATAAAGTGGTGTCGTTGTGTTGTGTTATGCCCCCCCTCTTTCTCCCCCCCCTGCCTGGCACAGCTCCAGCAATAACACAGCTGTTGAAAGAGATTAGTAGCCGGGGTGATGGCCGCTGTGATGGCGAAGAATGTTTGTGTGCTAAGCTGACATTCAGAGAGAGAGACACAGAGAGATAGAGAGTGAGAGAGAGAGTGTGTGTGTGTGTGTGTGTGTGTGTGTGTGTGTGAGTGCGTGTGCGTGCACTGCCAAAAAGAGTTTCGGAGAGACGACACGGCTAATAATGCTTTCACCCCCTTTCACCCTGCAGTCCAGGTTCAGCTTTCTAATCTCTCTGTGAGCTCTTTAGTATTTTAGTTACACACTCGTGGATAAAACCGAGCTCAAAGTCTGTGCAACTGCTGTGTTATTTACACCAGATGTTCTCAGTGCTTACAAACGTGCAGTTTTCTTTGAGGAGGTGTTTTATCTGACCTTTTATGAAAGGAGTCTCCAGTGTCAGCGCTTTGTAACAGTCAAAAGTAAAGATTTTAACTTTTAGGTTTTCGGAGTCCGGGGGGAAAGTTCAGGACCGAGGAGCTCCCGCTTTGCGTTTTCTCCGTAACGTCGACGTTAAACGTAGTTCTAAACGGAGGGAAAGTATGACCTCGTGAAATAAAACGCATTCTGTTATAGGACCTTTTAACGCCGCTTCATCACACCACCCTCTTGTTGATTATTTTCTTACACGAGGATGATACAGAGTGCAGTATTGGTTATTAAATAACGCTTAGCATTACGACAAAGCGTTGTAGCTAGTCTTGCTATACGTAAATTTAAACGCTAGCGCCTTGACCTCTTCGATAAACGTCTCCGCTGCACGTCGTTCATCGGGGTTTCATCTTAATGCACAAATATTAGCGTGTTGGCTTTGATCTTCATAATCCACAGTAATTACACCTTATTCCCTACAGCGGTGTCGTTTGAGCTAATGTTTGTTTAGCTAATATTCAGACACCGCATAGACACCTTTAACACTCCTTTATGATATATTGCGTAATGTTTATTAGCTAGTGAAGAGAGTTAAACACGTACAGTACCACACCTCTGGATCTGTAGTCTGTGTATGTACCTAGCTAGCTAAGTAAATGACTAGAAAGCTAGTGCTAGCGTCCACTCTCCATACCAGTGCTAAACATGACCGCTAGCATCACCTATCATGTAAAAAGCAAGTGTTTTGCAAGGTTTTATATAAAATAATAATAATAATAAAGCTGTATTTTCTTTCTCCTAAGTTGATTTTCTTTTGCTTAGAGATGGATGAATTATAAAAAAGGACGATCTCTGGTTTCCATCACACAGTGGACTTTAATGGTTCCCATTAGAGATTTAATGGTTGGACCCAAGAGCATGAGGGGGGGGAAACAGATGTATGAAAAGGGGAAGGTTCTACTCTCTGCGATTCTTACTCTTTTCAGCATAATTTAAGTGTGTGTGTGTGTGTGTGTGTGTGTGTGTGTGAGTAGAGGACAGAGCCATGGTTACTATAGACGTCAGCCTGGCCTACAGAGACGACACTGTGAGCGAGTGGACCGAGATGGCGCACTCTGTGGAGCAACGCAAACTCAGCTGTAACTTCACTACGGCCAAGGTAAACACACCGAGCTGATTTAGGACACACTTGAGCCAAGCACACACACACACACGCACGCACACGTGACCTTTTGACGAAGCCTGAAGGGTGCTTTCACACTGAATGGTTGTGTTTTGTTTTTTTTTTTGTGCTGATATAAAAAGTGACTTGGGTATTTAAGAATTAATACATTTGCATGTTGTTCCTTATAAAATGAATTCTGAGCTTTAACATGGTTCCTGTTTCGTTAAAGAATCTTTCAGTGCTGCAGCTCAGTCTTACATCTCCTCGTACAATTTTAGTTGCACGCTTGAAAACGAAATAATCCGTCCTGCGATTATTTTTTTTTCTTCTTCTCTAGATTAAAGAGAACGAGGGTCGCTACTACGAATGTGACCTCTTGCCCTTCATGGAGGTCGGCACCGTTTCCCACAAGTACTACCTGGTCAACGTCAGGCTGCCGGTGTACGAACGCAAGAAGGTGAACCTGGGAATCGGCGAGATCAAAGACATCCGGCTAGTGGTGAGGATACGATGCGTTACGTTACGTTTATGCCACACGTTCATGTCCTTAGGTCTTTCCCCACGGCACCACCGCATTGATCTTTTCTTTAACGTTTTCACGGGTCTGGCTGTGGCTCAGAACCTGAGCATCTGAGATTGATTGTTTGCTATTTAAATTTTTTCTTGTAGGGAATCCATCAGAACGGTGGTTTCACCAAGGTCTGGTTTGCCATGAAGACCTTCCTCACTCCCAGCATCCTCATCATCATGATCTGGTACTGGAGAAGGATTACCATGATGACGAGACCACCGGTCCTGCTGGAGAAGTAAGATGCATTCTCCATACCTCTACCCCATTGTCATCCACCACTACCCCTGCTATCACTATCCCCTCTAACCCCCCCTAACACCATCCCCACTAGTCCCCCCTATCACCATCCCCACTACCCCCACTATCACCATCCCCACTACCCCTACTATCACCATCCCCTCTACCCCCACTATCACCATCCCCACTACCCCCACTATCACCATCCCCACTACCCCCACTATCACCATCCCCTCTACCCCCACTATCACCATCCCCTCTACCCCCACTATCACCATCCCCACTACCCCCACTATCACCATCCCCTCTACCCCCACTATCACCATCCCCACTACCCCCACTATCACCATCCCCTCTACCCCCACTATCACCATCCCCTCTACCCCCACTATCACCATCCCCTCTACCCCCACTATCACCATCCCCACTACCCCTACTATCACCATCCCCTCTACCCCCACTATCACCATCCCCACTACCCCCACTATCACCATCCCCTCTACCCCCACTATCCTATCCCCTCTACCCCCACTATCCTATCCCCACTACCCTCGCTATCACCATCCCCACTACCCCCACTGTTCCTACTACCCCATCCCATTTCCACTACCCCACTATCCCATCCCCATTTCCATTATCACCATCCCCACTACCCCCACTATCACCATCCCCACTATCACCATCCCCCACTACCCCCACTATCCTATCCCCACTACCCCCGCTATCACCATTCCCACTACCCCCACTGTTCCTACTACCCCATCCCCATTTCCACTACCCCACTATCCCATCCCCACTACCTCACTGTTCCCACTATCCCTACCCCAAACCCATTATCCCATCCCCACTACCCCACTATCCCATCCCCATTTCCACTATCCCCATCCCATCCCCATTATCCCATCCCACTACCCCACTGTCCCCACTATCCCATCCCCATTTCCACTGTCCCCACTACCCCCATTATCCCATCCCTATCTCTATAGACTCTTCGGGAAAGACTCTTCGGGACAGAAGAGTTTGCTTGTTCATTTCTCTGTAACATGACAAGCTGCAGTTTTTTTCATTCATATGAACTTATTAAGAAAGAGAGCAGGGGAAAAAGAGAGGCTGGCGAGAGAACGACTGTTTTATAGCTGCTATCACATAAATCTAGCAAAAGTAATCATCTTCGTGAAACACGGACAGCACGAGTGTTTTATTCTTTGCTTTTATATGTGCACTTCTTTCTCTCCACTCCTCCTCCTCGCTACGCTCCGACACCTTCGTATCCAGTCTGTCTATCCGCTGTTCCAACTTGCCCTTGGCAGTCCCAGGAGACACGAAGCTCTCAGACGGTCACAGGGAGATGATTTTTTCATGTTGTAAAAGCTCGAGCAGGCGGGCTCGCCTGCTATTCCTCAGGGTGTCGAGATGGAAAGCGAGGAGAAGTTTGAGGAAGCGTGACATCGGCTCCCTGCCGGGTTTCTTAATGTGGGAACGATGACCAAATAAAGCCTGGGAAAAAAATTAATAAATAAAGTGCAAGGCGAGTCCCAACTGGCGGTCTTTATCTTACACACTTTTAATTTAGGTCACGCATGTGTGTGGTTTCGGTTCCGTGCTTTTATACACTTTTGCTTTTATTGATTTATGAACCTCAGGAATGAGGAAGTGTGGAAAGAGAGTGGCGTTCGTCTGGGAGAGAAGAACGGCTCCGTATAACTTCAAATCTCCAACACGTACTCGCCATGTTTGGATTTATGAAGCTTGACATGTACATTTAAAGTATCTAGTCCCAAATATAATAATAAACTCTATTGCGGATTATGCAGAGAAGTTAATGTTCCCAGATGTCCCAGTGAGTTTGGTCAATGATAAAGTAAATCTACATCTATCAGAACATTTTTTAATTTTTTTTTTCTCTTTCTCTCTCTTTGGACTTTACCTAATTTATTGATTAATACGTCACACCTTGGATCCGTTCTGGTTTTTTTGCGTGCTCCCGAACCGATTTAACGTTCCATCTTCGCACTTTATATTTTGTCTTTTTAATTAACACGCGTTTAAACAGAAAGAAATCCCCAAAAACGTTGACCTGTGACCTTTAACCGGTCTCGTCTTTTACTTCTTTGTTCTTTTAACTAGACTTTGCTTTGTATGGACGAGCCATGTGCTGATAATTAGGTATAAAATATTTCACAATATCCGACATGTGCGAGAACACGAATACACTGATTCAATTAAACGCGCCATCCGTCGTTCAGGGCGATGGAGTAATCCTTCTCACTCATTAAAAATGACTAAGGTTTGAAAACCATGGCCGTGTTCTAATATTTATATGAATATTTAATATACCGAAACCACATATAATATAATATAATATACTTGTGTTTTATTTGAACTACATTTTGTTCTTGCCGAATTAGACATAAAAATGCACATAATATATTATTATATTAAATATAAATATCCATGTGTTATGTTATAAAATACAACACATGGATATTTACAACATTGTAAAAGGGCTCAAATATAAATAAATAAAAAGCATATATGGTATAAAAAGGAAATATAAAAAATCCGAATGTATTTAAAACAAATATAATGACACATCTGTGCTTTTTATCTATTTATTTATTTATATATTGTATAATATTATAAACCGATTTAAAGTTTTTCTTATTACGTTTTGAAATCTGTACTACTTTTCTAAGCGTTATTTTTATTTCTAATGAAGTTAATATTGATTACATTTCCTTTAACTATTAAAAAGTCCTCAGCAGAACTCCTTATGATTATTAAAAAAAAAAAAACTATCTTCAGAACGTTTGTATCGTTTGCCGATTGAGGAGAGTTCCGATGCAGATGAGACGAAGCGTCTTAAAATAAATATATAATTATATAATATAACGAAGTTAATATACATGCTCTTGAATTTTATTTATTTATTTATTTATTTTTCCCCCCGACAAATTATTACTCAAAATAAACGTTTACAGACTAAACATTTGCATAAATCAGTTACGCTCAGTTGTTAAATATTGTAAAACATCTCTTTTTTTTTTTTTTTTTTCTTTTTTTTTCCTTTGAACATTTGATGGATCGTAAATACAGGAATGATTTTATATGGAAACCATTTAAACACGTACAGATTTTTAAAAAAAATTAATAATTTTTTTTTTTATAAAGTCCTGTGGAATTTTTTTCTTTTTTAGAAGAGTTTTTTTCTGCGTTCTGAGTATATGATGAATCTTTTCTCTCACACACACACACACACACACACTTTGATGGTCTGCAGTGTGTGTTTACAAGGCTAGAACATTCTCAGCATACCAGTACGGTGTGGTCCCTCTGTGCTGCCGTAGCAGAGCATGCTGGGATTGTTCAGGCCGCAGAGCTGCTGGAATGTGCTTTATGTTTTTAGAGTCTGTGTCGTCTCCCCTCCCCCGTCCTTCACCTTGTCCCTGCAGACGTGTGTGTGTGTGTGTGTTTGCATGTACGCATACGTGTGTATGTGTGTTTGATTGTTTTCAGCCCTGTGATGATAACTTCAGTAACAATAGAACCATTTAAATGACATTAAAATTTACGTTCATTACAAAAAGAACACAGAAATAAAACTAGAATAAATCGATAATCTTCTTAATTTACTCTTCAGTTCTTTTATATCAAACGATCGATTTGATAGCCGTTCAAATGAATATACTGCAGTAACTTTTCAGCAGTAATAATGATTTTTACTATCATTAATAGAGCCGTGTTGGTATTTAAAGTGATGATAAATAGAAATGATAAAATAGAAATGCAAATGGTGAGTAAATAAACAAGCAAAAAAATATAATGAATGATTGTTAATTGAATTATTTTATATTAATTGATTCTTTGATTTGATGATGTGAGTAGTTTTGTTATTGATGATGATGATGATGATGATGTATTAGAAGACTGCGTTGATGATGCTTGTCTGTGTAAAGGGTGATCTTTGCTCTGGGCATCTCCATGACCTTCATCAACATCCCAGTCGAGTGGTTCTCCATCGGGTTCGACTGGACGTGGATGCTGCTGTTTGGAGACATCCGTCAGGGAATCTTCTACGCCATGCTGCTCTCCTTCTGGATCATCTTCTGTGGAGAACATCTCATGGTGCGGGAGAACTTCATGGACGTTACTGGTGTCGTTTTGTGTAGATCCTCGGTAGCCTGCTCTGGTGGACTGTTAGGGATGTTTAATGGTGATGTTATCGTAAAGTAAAATATCTCCACACGCTACGATCTCTGTTGTGATTTGTGCTGCAGGACCAGACGGAGAGGAATCGCTTCTCCATGTACTGGAAGCAGGTGGGGCCCATCGTCTTCGGCTCCTTCTGCCTCTTCATCTTCGATATGTGTGAGAGGTGAGACACGCCGTATAGAATCCACTACTCCAGCTCTCCGTTATTAACCTGAACCGTCTGAGGGAGTCTGATTCACCTGGGAATGAATCTTCTGGAGATACACGTGTGCTAAAAAAACAATTCATCCTATACCGCAGCGTTGTCGAATTCTGGATTCTGATTGGTCAGAGGGCGTCGATGAACTTTCTCTGCAGCTCTGACAGTAGTGCAGCTACACAGGTTACAGGTTTATTTTAATGCGTTTCTATAGTAACGGCTCATTCACAGCTTGCTTTGTGGACGTTCCACAACATTTGAATATAACTACAGACGGATTAAAAAGTACGTATTATTCTTTACCAAACGAAACTTGTGATTGCTGTGGTATAAGAGGAATAAAACACTTCGGGATACTCATCTTCGGAACGGTAACGCCGCCCGATCACTCCGTTCTGTTTTCGATTGATTTCCTATACTAGCACGACACCGTGTGGACATTACTTAAGGTCATCAGGTAAGGTAATATTTTTCAGGGAAGAAGCCGTTTTTAAAGAGATGATCATTTCTTGTTTTCTAGAGGAGTGCAACTGACCAACCCCTTCTACAGCATCTGGGCTTCGGATGTTGGCACCGAACTGGCCGTATCCTTACATTATACACATCTACAATGCATTTGTGTCACGTTTTCTATCCCCATGAAGAATTTATCATCATATAAAATGCTTTTTTTTTAAAAAAAACAAACTGGATCTACAGTCAGCTCCAGATTTATTGGCACAATTGAAAACCTCGAGTGATTATAGGTCAGTCCTGTTGGCCTGCACAAAATACTAAGTGTGGAGGTGCCAATAATTGTTAAAAAAAAAAAAAAAAAAAAAAGCAACCCCAAACGATTAGAATAAATTTACTTCAATTTGATTTCTGATTAACCACAAAGACTTTTTTTTTTTTTTTTTTTTTTTTTTTTTTTTTTTTAAATGATCATTTTAACTCATCTTTACCAAGGGTGCCAATAATTCTGGAGCCGACTCCAGAATCGTACACGGTTATAGATGACAGTACTGTCAGCACAGGGGTATATTTTAGTTCGATAAATTGCAAACTTTTTTTTTTTTTTTTTTTTTTTTTTAGTGCTGTGCTTTTTAAAAAATTTATTTATTTATTAATTTTTAGCTTCATTGATCAAACTTGTTGTTTTGTTTTTTTTTTTATAAAAAATTTTTTAATTATGATTTGGTCAAAAATCCCAAACAGGTTTCCTTGACAAAGCTCATTCCAGATGGCGTTCATCATCGTGGCTGGAATATGCGCCTGCCTCTACTTCCTCTTCCTGTGCTTCATGGTGTTCCAGGTGTTCCGAAACATCAGCGGGAAAAGATCGTCTCTGCCTGCGATGACCAAAGCTCGCCGTCTGCATTACGAGGTGCGTTCACTTTACACGCTCAAACTTTGGAAATGTGGAAAAAGTGGAAACATCTTCGAGGATCATCGTACTGTATGATTCCCAATAGGAAGTACGAATTTGAGATTCGCTCTGAAATGTTGTTCTGGCAAGCTCTGTTACCGTAGAAACGGGTGTGAAAACGATGTAATTAAAAAGTTTATAAGATGGTATGAATTTCACGAGTGCAGCGTTCAGTGAGACGTGTAAACGAGGAGACGGTTTATTTTCTGCTGTCGATCTGATTCGCGTTTCCGTTCTTCTCCACTCAGGGTCTCATCTTCCGCTTCAAGTTCCTGATGCTGGTCACGCTGGCGTGTGCGGCCATGACGGTCATCTTCTTCATCATCAGTCAGGTGTGCGGACCGACACGGGATCGTAATCGTCAGTCCGTACAGGATTTCGTGGCCTTTTTTAAAAATCATCGTTGCTGCCAAAAGACGCTCGATTTTGCTGCGGCTTTTTTCAAAATTTGCGATGCGACTTTGAGGTTTTTTAAAAAAAATTTTGTTTGTTTGTTTTTTCTCGGGCAGCTACTCAAATTGACGAAATCGCGTTTGTACGAAATTGTTCTGCGCGCTGTTTCGCAGTGATGTTTGTTGGTAAACGGGACCTTTTTAGCTGTACTCATGTTCGACGCACGTGAATCGAAGAGGGCTTTGGCCGAATACGCGTCGTGACGACGTCACGTGACACGTCTCGGCTCGACTCGGCGGTAATTTTGAAAAATTGCGTCTCCGAATATTACGGCGTTTGCTTGATTCTGTGTTCATTTCTGCGATCGCTCAA
Source organism: Ictalurus furcatus (assembly GCF_023375685.1). NCBI lineage: Eukaryota > Metazoa > Chordata > Actinopteri > Siluriformes > Ictaluridae > Ictalurus > Ictalurus furcatus. Next base: position 22,140,356 of record NC_071274.1, read on the forward strand.
TCCTGGAGGGACTGAATAAAGCACACCTTTTATGCTGACACAGCTTCGTCTTAAAGCTAAACAAATTACTGCGTGTGTGTGTGTGTGTGTGTGTGTGTGTTTAGGTGAATGAAGGACACTGGCACTGGGGAGATTACACAGTTCAGATAAACAGCGCGTTCTTCACTGGTATTTACGGCATGTGGAACCTGTACGTGTTCGCCCTCATGTTCCTGTACGCTCCGTCACACAAACGCTACGGAGATGAACAGTCCAGCGGTAAGAATCCAAAGCTCTCTCACACACACACACACACACCTGCACATGCATGTTAATCGTCACTGTCTGCTCACTTTATCTGTTTATTTTCACATTAAAGGTACACTATAACAAAAATGCATGAAACAAAGATTCGGATAAAAGTCATAATTACACAGAAGAATTAAATAGAGAGAGAGAGAGAGAGGGGGGGGGGGTGGGGGAAACAGATTCCAGTTAGATACTAGACAGAAAACACACCCAACTCCCACCCAGAAACCTCAACCCAACTATCCACTATGCAGTAGTAGCAGAAAATGAAGATATAAAAAACAATCTGTATCGGGCAGTCTCAGTGACGGAGGCGTGGCTTCTGTATCGGGCAGTCTCAGTGACGGAGGCGTGGCTTCTGTATCGGGCAGTCTCAGTGACGGAGGCGTGGCTTCTGTATCGGGCAGTCTCAGTGACGGAGGCGTGGCTTCTGTATCGGGCAGTCTCAGTGACGGAGGCGTGGCTTCTGTATCGGGCAGTCTCAGTGACGGAGGCGTGGCTTCTGTATCGGGCAGTCTCAGTGACGGAGGTGTGGCTTCTGTATCGGTCAGTCTCAGTGACGGAGGCGTGGCTTCTGTATCGGGCAGTCTCAGTGACGGAAGGCGTGGCTTCTGTATCGGTCAGTCTCAGTGGAGGAGGCGTGGCTTCTGTATCGGTCAGTCTCAGTGGAGGAGGCGTGGCTTCTGTATCGGGCAGTCTCAGTGACGGAGGCGTGGCTTCTGTATCGGGCAGTCTCAGTGACGGAGGCGTGGCTTCTGTATCGGGCAGTCTCAGTGACGGAGGTGTGGCTTCTGTATCGGGCAGTCTCAGTGACGGAGGTGTGTACATATGTTTACATAACCTGTTTATAAGCTAAAATGAAAGGATGGGGTAAACGTGCAACTTTTTGTAGCCTAACTTTGATGTGCTTATCTCCGTTTAGGAGAGAGTGTGAGAGAGTGTGAGAGAGTGTGAGAGAGTGTGAGAGAGTGTGAGAGAGTGTGAGAGAGAGATCAGGGGAAGCAGGGCCTCCTTGGCTTGAGTGGGTGTAATGGAGAGCAGGCTTTCTTCCAGGACTGGCGTAATGAGAACCATCCATCTCCTGACGTCAGACCTTTTTTGTTTTTTGTTTTTTTGCCCCTTATTATTTTCCAAGTTTAGTCCACACTGGAGGACCTCTGAGTCACTGTGTAAACATGGTCTCTAATAGCTGTGTGTGTGTGTGTGTGTGTGTGTGTGTGTCTCCTACCTGGCCAAGACAATCCATTAATATGTAATTAACAATCCACTATATAAAAGCAGCCACCAAGTCACCATGATGTCATTCAGAGCTTTCATGAGAAAAGGTTTTGATTTTAACAATTTTTTTTTTTTAAATCACAGATGTCACTATAACCCTTGAAATAGAGTATGTGAATGGATGTGACGCCGTCTTGCATTGTCTGATACATGTGGTGACTAATAAATACACGATAAAAATGTTCGCAGAAAGGGCAACGGTCGGCGGGAAAGAGATTCACAGACATCATTCGTGATGCATTATGGGAATAGTAGTTCTTTCCCTCGTCTTGTACACAGTCTTGTTACTTTGAACGTATTTTCATAAGGTCACGGCCAAGTCTGTTTGGTTTGGTTTGGTTCGATGCTTTAACTCGCTGGCGAAGAATTTTCTGGAACGTCTCTGGAGAAAACGAACGGGATGTTTCCTTCCAGAACCCCTTATTGATTGTGAAGTATTTTTCTATTGTTCTTCTTGATGAAGATGTAAGCAGGCACAAAGAGCAACCGTTTCTATTGAAGCTTCATGTGCATACAAAGGTGTTGTCTCTTCTAGGTTCAGTCCTCGATTACTCACACACCAAAAAACTGTCTCTTAGGCCCTGGCAAACACATTCCCGTACACAGTATACGGCCAGTCTGGAGGGTTTTTTATTAACCCGTGAGTCTTGAGAAATGTTTAACGTACTCCGGTAAGTCTGAAAATTTAACTCCTTACTGTACTGATATCAAAAGGTAAAAGAGGTAATTATTCATCACCCTTTGTTCATCTCTAGATATTAAAATAGATTATTTATCACTCTGGTTATCGAGTGCTTTTGCTTCCGGAGCCATATTTGACCTTTTTTTTATCATTAATAGATAGATATATAAAAAATAAAGCTGAAATAAAGTCACAACCCAAAGGCAAATTTAACTTTCTAAACCTTTGGAATTTATAATGCTGTAACAGGCTGAGAGTCGAGGCACTAAATCACAGGACAAATGACCGGCCTATAAACCGTTTATAGATAAATTATAAGCTTTATATATATATATATATATATATATATATATGCTTTCCTATTCTGCAGAGACGGAAACATCGTATGTTTTTATCACTACATTAATGCCTGAGAAATGTATTTTTAACACAAGCGTGTGGGTGAATTCATTTGACGGCAAGGACGGGTTTTTTCTGCTTTCGTCTACTTTCTTTCTACGGCTGGGCAAAATATGATGGAAAATCTTGAATTCAACAGGATCTCCACATTTATTTCAAGTTTTTACATTTAAAATAATAATAATTACTATTGTATTCTTCAAGTAGTGCGATACGATGCTGTTCTTATCATCCACATCCTATTCAATTGAACTGTTTTAATTGCGTGAACACGATTACAAACGTTGTTGTTTTCCTTTGCTTTTCTGCATTTCTCTTACTCTCTATCGCCCCCAAGAGGTCCAACTAATTCCTAATACGAAGGCCAGATCTATCAAGCTCTAAACAGCCATTAATTATATGACGTACTGTATGTAAGTCGCTAACTAGCATTTTTTCTCATTTTTAGTCTTCCAGAAGGTCCGCTGATGGAAATAATGCTGCAGTTTTGCTGCGAGTGAAAATTTCTAAAATCGAAATAAATCTCTGACAAAAACACAATGTGATGCTGAACATCTGCTCATGACCCCAGGTTTGGGTTCGAGCCCACCATTCTTGAACCAAACCGCAAGTCTTCGATAATAACTTTCGATGTCTCGAACTCTATTTATTTATTTATTTGTTTGTTTGTTTGTTTGTTTGTTTGTTTGTCATCTCGATGCAGGAGACCAGGGAGGGACCAGTGGTGAGGACATCCAGCTCACCACCACCATCACCCACGCTGACGGACCCACTGAGGTGTACAGAATGGTGGGAAAGGAGTCGCAGGAGTAGTCACTTCACCTCGCTTCCTTCCTCGATCATCTCAGCACACCAACATGGCCAGCATTCTTTTATAAAACTCCTCACGATGTGCACTGTTTCAGGCGATCCAAACACCTTATCCACCTTATCCTTATCCAAGTGCCCTTGGTCCAGTGTTGACTTATTTTGTGTTCCAGTACTCTTTTTACCTTGCGCTTATTGATTTCCTCTTACAACTCTGTTCATTCAGATTCATCACGAGTAGCCACTACCTTCTTTTAAATTAGATGCTGGGGTTGTGAAGTTTTCCCTGCTGAAATCCCTAATGGTCTAATGTGTCCCATTACATAATCAAACTATTGTTAGAGTAAACCATTAGGATAATTCTCATTAGGAATTTCATAACCTAGCAATATTACGTTTGTACTAAAATATTTCAATATCCTTTTTTTTTTTTTTTTTTAATGTTACATTTCATTGCTTTTCCTTTCATTTATAATGATGTATGACACTTTTTAAGATGCAAGAAGGGTAAAATGGCAAAGAGGAAGTCGATAAGCAGGAGTTAAAAACAGTTTTGTTAAAAAAAGAAAAGAATGATGCTTTTGCAGAGGAAGGATTGGTGAGATGGAATTTGGTGCCATCTTGTGGATGGAAGAGGAAGTTACAAAGTGTATGACGATCACCACCTTGACCAAATCCTTAGAAAGAACATTCTTGGTCGTCACCAAGCAGGTATTTTCCATCTATAGTTCGGTAATCTTTAATATAGCCATGTGTTGATGATTATCATGGGGTACAGTATCACAATACTAGATTACAACACTTGTCCTCAGTCAAAGCAACTGCCCTGATGAACAGAATTCTGGGATTGCCTTCTCCACGAAGGATCTTCAAGTTTCTGCGAAATAAGGAACTGTCTTACCTAACTGGTGTGTAATATTGTGGTGTGTACATCACTGATCTGGACATAGGATATTACCTAACGTGTTTTTGTATTATTTTCATCACTTCAGATGATTAACAGTATCTCAGCTTATCTCACAATCTAGTATATTCTCTGCCTCGTCTCGTCTATACAAGCGCGTTCGTAACAATACAGCGTTCAGCGTCTTCACTCCATGTTTTACAAAAAGTTCATACGTAGTATGTTATGATGTAGATATATTTTTTATAAAGTGCTTATTTTCAAGTGTGTTAACTGTATCACTGTCTGTTGTATAATAAAAGGACTTTTTCAGAATGATTGTACTGTTTTGTCATGTTCCTGGTTTAAGAAGGAATAAAGAGGAATGCTTGAGTTGTGCTGTTTACTGGAAAATAATCAACTTGGTGGTAATTGTCTGTGATTATTTTGCTATACCTGTGTAGCAGAAATTCTATCTACATTACTTAATTGTAATGTAAAGATCTCAGTGTGGCAAATCTTAACGAATAATAATTTTATTTTCAAATAGAAATGACTTGAACCCCACATTTATACAATAATGACTTTTTATATGAGTGTGTGTGTGTGTGTGTGTGTGTGTCTTGTTAGAACATTAATCTTAAACCTTAGTGACATTATTATTGTTGCGCAAAATAATAAACTATAGATAATTAAGATGTGAGCTTCACAGAATGGATTTCTCAATTCAAAAACAATTCAGAACTTTCTGAAATTTGCATATTAATGCGTGTTTGAATGTTCCGTGGATCGGACTTGTTTGTCCAGCACGTCCCACAGACGCACGATCGGATTGCGATCTGGGGAATTTAGAGGCCGAATCAACACCTTGAACTCTGTCACGTTCCTCAAACTGTTCCTGAGCAATGTTTCACGGCGCGTTATCCTGCTGAAAGAGGTCACGGACATTAGGGAACACCGTCGGCATGAAGGGGTGTACTTGGTCTGGAACGGTGTTTAGGTAGGTGGGACGTGTCAAAGAAACATCCACATGAACACCAGGACCCGAGGTTTCCCAGCAGAACATCGCCCAGAGCACCACGCCGTATCCACCGGCTCACGTTCTTCCCATAATGCATCCTGGTGCCAACTCCTCCCCGGGTAAGCGGCGCACACACCCGACCGTCCACATGATGTAAAAGAAAACGTGATTCATCAGAGCAGGACACCTTCTTCCGTTGCTCCATGGTCCAGTTCTGATGTTCACGTGCCCGGTGAAGGAGCTTTCTGTGGTGGACAGGGGGTCAGCATGGGAACTCTGACCGCTCTGCAGCTACGCAGCTCCATACACAGCAAGCTGTGACGCATTGTGTGTTCTGACTCCTTTCTATCAGAGCCAGCATGAACTTTTTCAGCAATTTGTGCTACAGAAGCACTTCTGTGGGATCGGACCAGACGGGCTAGCCTTCACTCCCCACACGTGTCAGTGAGCCTTGGGCGCCCTCGACCCTGTCGTCGGTTCACTGGTTCTCCTTCCTTGGACTACTTTTGGCAGGTACTAACCATTACATACTGGGAACACCCCACACCGTTTTTTAGACTCTCTCACCCAGTCGTCTAACTGTCACAATTTGGCCCTTGTCAAAGCCGCTCAGATCCTTATACTTGCCCATTTTTCCTGCTTCCAACATGTCAACTTCAAGATCTGATTATTCACTTCCTGCCTTGTATATATCCCACAACTCGACAGGTGATAATCAGTGTTATTCACATCACCTTTCACTGGCTTTAATGTTATGGCTTATCAGTGTAAGAGGAATAAAACATGTGATGTGCTGTTTATAGGAAAATAAACATTTACTTTGTGTTAGTTGTCAGTGATTATTTTCCTATACCTGCATGGCACAAAGTGTTTAATTACTTACTTATTAGTGTAATAAATATTAAAGAATAATAATAATAATAATAAAAAATAGAAATGACTTCAAACCCACAAGACTTTATATCATAATGTAAACATATCTACAGAGGTGTATAGCAGTGTCTGGTTAGAACACTTTTCTTAAACCAAGGTGACATTTCATTATAATTATTATAATTATATCAGGTTACACTTGATTAAAAAGATTGATAATCCTCGTCCATTGGGATAATGATGCTTTCACAGACGGAAAACGGAACATCCTGTAGTTCCTTAATGCTAAATGGCTTCTCTATAATCGGATCGTCACAAGAGATAAGACCATCCTGGTCATCCAAGCTCTGATATCCAAGAACCACAGCTGTCTCGTTCTTGGGGGGCATGATATGAATCAGTTCGGAGATTCCTGAGTCTGTACAATGGCTCAACACGCTGTACTGAAAATCTGTCTGTATCATTGGGTCCAGGTTCTTAGACGACACCAGGAAGTTCTCACTCGGATAAATGTTTGCAACTGGCTGTTTAAAAAAGTACGAGCTGCTGGAGTTTGATGGTGAATATGTCCTATTGCTGATTTCATTCAATTGGTTGAGGGTTGTAGATTGGTTTTCCTTATCAAGCCCACACCGAACATCTTCAGAGCTGTTCTGGTCCACGCTCTGGTAGTCTGTCATGGAGCAGATCAGTGGCGCCGAATCGACGTCTTTTCCGAGACTGATGCTATATTGACTGTCTTTACACTGGACTTGAGAAGATTCCACACTGTGGACAGGAGAACATTCAGATTTATTTTTTAGAAACGTAACATGCTTTGGATTTTGCACAATGTAAATGTATAAAAGTTGAAAGCGTCACCATGTTGTCTTGTGGTTTGCTGTTGGTTCAAGACTGACAGACGAGAACTCGTTTTGAAATGACAGAAACTGTGGGACCTGATCGAGAAAAATATAAAGCATGAAGGAACGAAATCAAACATCTTGTACTTTTGTAGGACAAAAAGACAAGAATTAAAACATTTCCAGAATTTTTTAATAGGTTACTATTGCCTAGTTTACAATTCTATAAATATGAAACACCTGCAGCTACAGTTTATATTCAGCTGCCATAGAAAAATATAGGTACCAACAAATCTGATGTTCAGGGTTGTAGCTGAATAATATTGTTAATTTAACAGTTAAGCTCATTAGAATTTATTTCGATAAACAGGCAGCTCGGTTTCTAAGTCAAATTAATATTTAGAAAAAAAAAATCATCCATTTAATTTTATGATGTTGAAAAAAAAAAAGCTGCTGTCCAAGCAGGATAAATTCTTTGAGAATAAATTTTAATGCATCTCTTTGTATGGTAGATTTACGTCTTCACGTTAAAAACAAATATAAAATGAAACGATTTGTGGAAATGTATTATTAGAAATGCTCCATATTGGAGTAACTCATGGAAACGGCATTGCCTACCTGTTTTACAAAATTCGTAGAAAATTTCGGAGTAGGAATCTTGTCCCACCATGGTTTTAGGACTCTGTAATAAAGAGGTGCAAAAAAAAAAAAAAAATTCACTAATGAGTTTCTGACGTTAAGGCTTGTGGATAAGAAGTAGTTAAAAAATCCATGACAAAATTGTTGATGAGATCTGTGACAGGGGATTTGGAGACCTCTCTGGTAGAAATGTGGTATTGCAACCACCGCATGGGGGCGCATACGTACAGTAAGTACATTTACATTCATATTTATTCATTTAGCAGACTCTTAAATGGAAAGCGACTTACAAATGAGGAACATAATTGCACTTTATTAATCCCAGGTGGGAAATTCCAGTAAATATTTTAAATTTTTAATGGTGTGTTTCCTCCACATACCCAAACATAAAAAAATAAAAGGCGACCAAAATGGGAGAACTTTGTGGTCCATTTTTGTCCAAGGTGTAAAAAAAAAAAAAAAAAAAAAAGAGACTGGCAACTAATTCACAGTAACACAGGTCATTTTGTAAATGCTTGTCATTTCCTTCAATTTGGTAGAAGTGCTTGGATTAACATTGTTCCTTGACTGATCAAAAGTCTTGTTGATGACTTGATGAAAAAATTTGTTGATTAAAAAAAAAATAATAATAATAATAAAAAATTAAATGAAAATTATTACAAGAACTCTATTCATTTGGATATGAATGAATGAATTTAATTTTATTAACCTTTTAAAAAAAAATTTGCATGCTGAGACAAATATTTGCAAAGTAAATAGCACAGTGTTAATACAGTATTGTTTTCTTTTGGGGATTTTTTTTTTGTCTGTAACTTTTGAAGATTGTGATGCACGATCTATGCTCAGCCAATTAGCAACAAAACACTGCTGACAACCTTGCGTTCCGATGTTGACCTTGGGCAGGTACTAAAAAAACATTTACACTGTTTAACACTGGTACCTTTATTTCTAGACAGGTGCCTGATAGAAAAAAAAAAACAGTTCTGTTTTTCAACTGCCAAAAGTTTCAGTACTTTCTCTAGTGATAAAGTAATAATGCTGCCACTAATGCAAGTCCTCTTATGCACTCTGATAAATATGACTGATGAGACTGCCAAGCCTGTATGCATTTAAGTAATGCGAGATTGCAACAATAAATCCACCATGACTCATGGCTCTGAAATGCGTGCGTGAAATCCGACCTGACGAGATACTCTATGCTGATTATGTCCAGATTCTTCTGAAGAAGGAAAAAAAAAAACAAGAACACACACACAACACACGATGTAAGAGGTCTTACCTGTTGAACCAGAAGTAGATTGAACATACACAAATGGTCAGAATGAGACATAAGATGGGGATTATTATCTTGAGAAGGTTTTGTAACGATAGTGCTGGGGAGACACACAGACACGAACTCTTGTTAAACATGCCGATAAAAAATAAATAAATAAAAAAAATCGGTTTCACACACACCTACGTAGTGAAACTTACGTGTTTTGAGCACATGTGCTTCACTGTAGTCACTGAATGTCTTACTAGGAGGGTAGTTCGATTTCACTCTCGCTCTCAAAGTATATCTGGAATTAGGTTGTAGGTTCCTGCCCACAATCTCATATGTAGTCTGACCAACTGCCAAAATCTGTGTCACCTGTATGAAAAGTGAAAATTATTTTCATAGTTTCATACGGAATAAGATAAGTTAATGAGTTATGTTTTTGACATTTAAAAAAAAAAATTTTTTTGAAGTAAGTGACTCACGAAATCATTGCTTCCAGCAATGCCGTACGTGAGCTCTACAATCAGTGAGTCAGAGAAAGGTTTCTTCATGTAGGTGGTGTTCAAGCTAATGAGAAAGTCTCCGTTTATGTTCTGAATGACTGACGTGATGATCGGTCTTCTAGGCTTGACTGCATGGAAGAAATAAAATAAATAGATTCGGATGTGTGGGATGTGAGCTATACATATCAGGATATGTTTACTTGAGGATATTCCTGTATAAATGAAAGGCTGGACAGATTCGTTGAGTGATATATACACTTTAACGTTCAGATCTACGTGTTACACGTCACTAGCTAAACTTGTTGAACTAGCCTAGAGTCTGATCAGAGGCACATGTAAGCGCAGACTTGTACTTGGATGCTACTGACGCCAGAGCTGAGGTCAGACATCGAATTCTCCATCCAAGAAAGGCCGGCCATTGTGCTTTAAAGATCTCTCTATTGACATGCACGAGCTTCCATGCTGCGCACGCTCAGTTCCAGAATAAACTATTTCAACCTAAAAATGCTGGAAATGTGTTTCGCAGCCTATGTATGGATGTCGAGTGAAGTGCTGTTTGATGCAGTGGACTAATAAATGAGCATAAATATACTGACGTCACGCAGCCCTCAGTACAAACCGTAATTCACTTACTGCTTTCTTCAGTATTGATCGTCTCTGTGTGCCAAATCTCGTCTCCTTTCGACACGTTTACCGTGAATGTCTCCGTAATGACAAACCCTGCCACTTGGATTCTGCATTCACACGCACCGTGTCGGATTTCATCAAAATGGCAGGTATACATCCTGCAACATCGGAAAGAACAATATAAAGCAAATCCCACGGATGAACTGTATTTAAAAAAAAACAAAACTGTCATATGAACTAACCTGTTATTAGTGAAGATTATTGAAGCATTGAGTTTGTTTTTGGAACAGCTGTCGGGATCATCCACGGTCAAACTGCACTTTAGCTCGGTGTCATAATCGTTAAAGCATTGCAGAAGCTCTGAAAAGTTCAGTTTTAAGGTGTCAGAAATATATGAGAGTTGTTTTGAAAGTCTCATTGATAGAACAATAATTCAATTAAGTGCCAAAAATATGTTGAATGATTTATTCATTACTTTTCGTTTGTTTTGGTTTATATTTTCTGGTCATTGACCCCTTGTTCTAATATTTGTTCATCCGATTGTGTGTTGTTTATCGTTTGGATGCCAGAATTTTACTGTTTGGATGCCAGAATTTTACTGCCAAAAACCTAGCATGTGTCAGTGGAAGAGATGTTCGCCAATTTACAGGAAGTAAACAGTGTGGAAAATGTCCACTCTTACTTAGTTTATCTATCTATCTATCTATCTATCTATCTATCTATCTATCTATCTATCTATTTATTTATTTACAGAAGCAAAATTTTTCCCCTTTCCCCTTCAGTGAATCGGCTTTTCTGTCAAGTGAATTTTATTCTTGTTTGGTGTGCTTGGTATCTCGGTAGCAACAGGTTAAAATTAAAGAAAAAGTTAATCCTAATACAAACCATAAATAATGGCACCTCTGAAAATGACCTAACCTAACAGAAGGTATTTGTCGATGCGCTTTGTCACTCTGCTGTCTGTGAAGAGAACTGTCCTTGCTTCGAAAAGCTTGATTGAGAAGTCTTCGATTCTCCCCCAAATCTGTCCCTTATATCAAAACTACAAGTGTCTTTTAAGGAAAAAGGAACAAAGGGGGGAAGAAAAATCGAACGAAATCCATTGTACGGCAAAAATCTTAAGAATCGCAGTTTTTCCTAAGTTATCTTTTGAACATTACATAGGGCACCTTTGACATGCGTAACGACCGAAACAAATTTAGTTACGTATTAGTTATTTAGACAAGACAACAAAGAGAATGACACGACACGATGTGAAAAAAAAATTATAACCGAAAGGGACGGACAAATCGGAATCGGCAAAGTATTGGAGAAAGCATTTAACATGTTTCAAGGATTCAAAAGGTTTTAATTGTCACATATTTTGGCACGAATAGAAGCCGGTTCGAATCATATACGTTTTTAAACATGATGGAATTTTAGCATGAAGACGATTTCCCAAATATTATATGACTCTTGTTTGCTTGCTGAATAGAAACTGTAATAGTAGTAATAGTAATAGTATTACTAGTATAATAGTAAAATTAGCAGCAAATTTACCAGAGGATTCGGTGAAGCCGACACTGGAGAGGAGTAGAGTTACTTGCAGGATTATAATTAAGGCACCCATTGTCTATTCTGAAACAAATTAAGCACAAAAAAATACTTTTGAGGGTTTAATAATGTCATACATAACATAGCCTGATGATAGAGAACAGTGGTTGTTACCATTACCATCTCCATAAGATTCATTTAAACTCACCTTTGCAGGTTGCACTGGGCATCAGGTCAAACAGGTATCAGAGTCATCCTAAAATTCACTGCTGTCTGTAAATCACAACTGAACCCAGTCTATATCTGAGCACTTAAGGATTTACAAGCATTATGAACCGCAGCTCGTCTCTCAGCCTTCCCTGTCTCGAGTGCTGTGTGATGACAGGATTGCTTTCAGTTGTAGTCAGAACGAGTTGAAGCAGTTCTATGGAAATTTAGAGGCACAGTTTCCGCCTTGCTCTTCACGCACACCCAACAGGAAAACAGCTAAGAATAAAAAGGTTGGTACTCATATTATCTAGAATGGAATGAAGGGAAAGGACTACGCCTGTGTCCAACATCAAGTTGTTGATGTTATCCATGTTATTGTTTTACACAATAATTTCCAGCGTGGATCTCAAAATGTGAAGGATCTGGAGTGATTCTGTATGGAGGAACGGTCTCAGATCCCTCGCCATGTATTCTCCAACCTCATCAGGCGTTATAGGAGAAGACTCAGAGCTGTTATCTTGGCAAAAGGATCTCAGCATAAAGTATTGACTAAAAGGGTACCAGTAATTGTTGCACACATATATTTAACACAGATTTTTTTTTGGATAAACCTGTGTTTTATTTGCAATTGTTTGATATCCATGAGAGCAGAGTATTTTTGTGATTTTTTTTTTAAAAACAAAATATCAAAACGTTAAATCTGCAAAGTCTCCTTTGCTCATATTTACCAAGGGTGCCAATATTAGTGGAGGGCGCTGTATAAACGCATGCACTAGGTGTGATAAATGTGTGAAACATATCATAAATTTAAAAGTGTATTACGTGATTATTCTCATGTGAAGTTCATGTGACTTTTCTGTGAGCAGAGAGAGAAACACACTCACACTCACTCAAAAAAAAAATAGTAGAAAAATCAGATCTGATGAAATTGAAAGTGTTCAGTAGCTTACAGTTTGTTTAAGGTAGAGTTCTTCACTGTAGCATGGAAATATGCAGTGTTCTAATGGTAGCCTACATAAACACTGTGAAATGATTTGATGAAAGTGCAAGTCCAGTAGTTGGGACTTTATAGTGGTGTGCATAAGTATTCACCCCCTTTGAACTGTTCCACATTTCGTAATGTTACAATTTGGAATTGAAATGGACTTGATTGGGATTATATATACAGTATATCTCATGAATCGACACAAAATAGACCATAATATTAAAGTGGAGAAAAATAGTCAGTGTAATTGATATTGTTATATATATATATATATATATATATATATATATATATATATATATATATATATATATTTTACAAACAAAAATGATTGTAACTACGTAAATTTCCCCCTGATTTCTGTGAACCTTCGAAACATCAAAATAATTTGCTGATGTCACATAATTAGTTAAATGGAGTGAACAATTAAATGTGCAATTAAAATGTCATGTGATCTTAATATGCGAATACATATATTATATATAGGTTCCTGGAAGGACCTAAGAGAACATACCTAAAAAAAAAAAAAAACAGAACCATGCAGAACAACAAGCAGGTTCAGGATAAAGTTCTTGAAACGTATCAATCAAGATCTGGTTATGAAAAAAATTTCCCAAACATCCTGCAGAGTGAAATAATTTTTTTATTTAAAAAAATATGGCACAAGTGGAAGAGGGGATTAGTCAGAGAAGCAACCCAGAAGTCAAGAGTAACTGCAAAGAGAAACTGCTAGAAACTACAAAGTGTGAAAAAGTTCAATGGGGGTAAAAACCTATGCAGACCACTGTTAATGTAAAACGACAATAAAACAGATGTAAAGTCTCTTATTCATATTTTACCTGTACAGTAAAATACAACCTCATAAATAATACATGATCACAGCCTGATTAAGTTTAAATAAAAACACCACCTTTGTTGCAGTTCCAACGAAATCTAAACCTAAACAGAAACCTAATTTAAAGAACTACTAAACAGCTGCACTCGTGTCAGTCATCAAGTGCTTTTAAAAGGGCTTGTAATGGTACACATGAAAAACCCTGACAGCACTCCAAACAAACTATATCACTTGTGCTGTAATTCAGCTGAAATTAGTCAGGATTTTATATTTGTTGATAAACTGAACATTTCAAAACATCAATTGTTTAATTCTCGTCCCTACGCATCACCCATGCACATGTACACGAAGCCAGAGTCCACAGTGACTGGAGTTCGTCCATGTTAGTTCGGTCTCTAGGAAGAAAGTATATTTTACTGAAATATTTTACTGCTGTAAAGTCTTACGGTACAGTACTAAACATTTATAGTAATTGAAACTAAAATGAACAGAAACACTGTCAGTTTCAATGAAGTCGACATGCAAAATTATCCAGAAAATTCACTTGCTATGTAAGTAGGCTATAATAAGCGATACTAGAAAAACAATACTGATGAAGCTGAAACTCCATCATCGAAGAATCCACATAATTATAATATTTTTAAAAAAATAATAAACGTGAAAAAGGGTTATGTGTACATTCCTGTTTTTCAATCCTGTACCTTTCCCATACATGTTTAATTGTTAGATCAGTTTTAGCGCACGTAAATCAGATCATCAGATAATTCATCTGGAAAAGCCTGAAGCAAGTTTCACTGGGTGATACCTGGGAATTTAAAACTGAAATATCCTGTAGATGGGTCTGATGATAAACTCTGAGCTGTAGGTCTGAACTCTGATCTGAGTTCCCATACAGTACGTAGTTAACCCGGGATGAGTCACCATTCACGGAATAACTGCACAAGTATAGTCTTGTTTATGGGTTGCATAAAAAGGAAATGACTACTAACCTATAATTTATTGTTGACGTTTTTTCAAGAACTGTGATTTCTAGGCAGTATGCAGTGCTGTACATGAAAGTGGATCCCCCCCCCCCCCCCCCCAAAAAAAAAAAAAAAAAAACAGTTTTGCAGACTCTTTCCAGGGAAAATTTGGTAACCCATGCTCAAAAAGTCACTAGAAGTCACCTGAAGGCTTCATGGACTGATTTTCTTATTCATTTAATTGTCCTGATCATTTGCCTTTCTGAAGAATAGGATGGAATAGAAATTGGTTTTTTTTTTTTTTTCAGAAAACAATAGATTATATCTTATTTCTTGTAGAAAGAAGAATTCTTTGATCAATGCAACACAAACCGACTATTTACTGTATGTATGGACATCAAATACTATAATTCATTTGTATGCAAATTATGCAGTATGCAAGCAGTATACAAGTATGCAGACCAAACAAAGCAATGGTAGTGAGGAGTTGGGTAATAAACACGAAGGAATCGGTTGCAGATGGAATAACTCTTCTTTTTTCTTTTTTTTTTTTACTGTAAATACAGTTTAAAATAAGATCAAAGATCAATGATGATCAGTGATTGGCTGGTAATAATAGTGATCGGTGATTTGTCTTTTTAATCTTATATATTTATCACTAATGAGCAAGTCAGAGGCGACAGTGGCAAGGAAAAACTCCCTGAGACAGCATCCAAATGTCCCAGTTCACCACAACACTCAAAAAGCTTGAGTAAACAAATATGTTTTCAGCCTGGACTTAAACACTGAGACTGTGTCTGAGTCACGAACACTAATTGGAAGGCTGTTCCATAACTTTAGGGCTTTGTAAGAGAAAGCTCTTTCCCCTGCTGTAGCCTTCGCTATTCCAGGTACCAATAAAAAACATGCACCTTTTTATTGAAGTAGGCGTGGTGGATCATAAAAGACCAAAAGTTCGCTCAGGTACTGTGGCGTGAGACCATTCATTGCTTCATTGGTCAATAGTAGTATTTTATAATCAATGCGAAATTTTACTGGGAGCCAGTGCAGTGTGGATAAGATCGGGGTGATGTGGTCGTATCTTCTGGTTCTAGTAAGGAGTCTTGCAGCTGCACCTTATTTGTTCTGAAACTGTTAGCTATCAGGGTAAACTAATTAAAATGTAGACTACATATTTGCAGGGGCTTTTTATTGTATTATTTAACTATTCTTTAAAGCTTTGTGATTAAGTGATGGTGACCAATAAAACATAGAACATTTCTACTTTCCTTTTTTGTACTATAAATACTTTTCTCTTGTGTCACATATATCATGCCTAAACAAACAGACATTATGTCTTTTTCTATTAAATTTCCTTTGTTACCCTAAATGGTACAAATTTATTTTTTGTGCCACCTGCTGGACAAACGTCATAGTGGTAAATGAACACAATAACCAAGTAGCACTACAGAATATTATACAGAGGTGCACAATGCATATGTAGATGACCATACAAAGCATGTTTAGTGACAGAGTTTTGTTTCTTTCGATTTTGCACTGAAGGAACAAGGCTAAAGTAGATAATAATGGATGCTTGCTACCTTTTGCTTATAGTTGAAAAGTACTCAGTTGAAAGTGCATGGCTAAATCGTTGCACACACTTCTCAGAATACATTTGTTTTTTTTGTCTTAAACTGATTTGCATAGTTGGTTTCGGACACTGTGATTGTTATCTATACAAATGAAGTAAACGGCCCAACAGACCTATAAACAAGTTGTTGTTCCACAGTTGTTGTTCCACATTGCAACCGAAAATTTCAAGTGTAAAAGGATTTGGCTTATAGTGTCACACTACATTTGTAGCTATAAATTTCTATTATCTGCTGGCTAAATCAGCCTTGTAGCTGCAGTGCAAAACTAAAGACACCAAACATTGTCTTGGTAAGCCAAACTGGAACTTTTAACCATCCATCCATCCATTTTCAAACTTCAAACCTATCTAAGGGATCTCAGGGCACACCCTGGCCCGATGCCAGCCCTTTGCACGGCACAGTCACATGTCAAATGTCAATCAGCCTACAAGGCATGTCTTTGGACTGGTGGAGGAAACCCTGAAGCACAAAGAGAACAAGAAAGGTCCGTGCACACAGAGGAGAGGCAGGATTTGAACCCCCAACCCCTGAGGTGTGAGGCAAATGTGTTAACCACTAATCCGCCTACTTTAACTATACTTAGCAAAGCATTTTAAAATTCCAATAGGCTAGATATTCTACCATTAGAGGGAGTTTGCAAGTTTAAATTACTTGAACTATTCATTTATGACCTTCACATGGTATGAATGTTTGACGTCATTAGAGATGTGAAGCAATTTGTAGTCTGTGAGAAAAGATTTCTATTTACTTAATTAAATTATGAGCTAATACGTCATAACACTGAGAATAGCTGTGTAGTCTGCCATTTTATACTTGTATTTGGGCGTCTTTGATTATTATTATTATTATTGTTTATTTGTTTAAAATTCATTTTACGATCGAGTACACATTTCACGTTGTACAGTAACCTATGTGTCGCCTAAGTCCGTATTTGCTTGAATTTTCCGCCACCTGCTGGACACATGTGGTAGTTGCACATTTGAAATAAAATAGTAACCCTAAAAACACATACAAACAGTAAATTATATTCACGTGTAGCTCCATTAATACAAAAGTAAACCTCTTTAATCATTTTTAGTGATATACTAATGATACCAATTGAACACCGGGTTTGGCATGCGAGTCTGCTCTTTTGGACGTGTTTATGCTTCTTACGCAAAGTTCCTCTCCTGCGCAAACAGCGTAGTCAGCGGAAGGTCGTTTGTTTTCGTCAATGTGGTTGATCATAGCGTCGCTGAAAGTGTTACAAACTGTTATTATCTCAGTGAAAACACCTAATTACACTGTAGCTAAGCGTCTGAGTGCTGCTTCTGGACAACACACAGCTTGTCCGGTATTGTTGTGTCTTTTTTGGGGGTAGGTTTCTGCGTCTTGACGGATTTGGAGAAGAAACTGGAAGCTCGGCATATTTGAAGGTAAAATAACTTCTCGAAACAGTCCATGATTTAAGGTGGATTTTTCCTAAAAGTGTGTACTTTTAATAAGCATGACTATTTTGTCTGTGTTTGTTGACGTGTAGTCCAGTTTAACAAGGTCTCAATGAGTTGTAATGGGCGTAGAAAACTTTATAGTTCTGTATAATGACCACATTACATACATTTAACATACTTTCGTATACATTCATGTTTAACTCCCTGAAAGTAAGGTAAGATACTCAGATTTTTGGGTTTCAACTTAATTCCCATAGGTTGGGTTCATTTAAATCATTGACATGTTGTTTTAAAGGAGTAGTTCAGTAAAAACCAAAACAACAAACAAACAAACAAAAACAAAACAGATTTCCACCATTTCCACTTTACCCCAAGTGTGGATCCGAAGCCTGTCCCAGGAACGCTGGGCTCAAGCCGGGAGTACACCCTAGAAGTTACACCAGTCGTTCACATGTTGGGGTAATTTACAGTAGCGTGTCCACCAACTGGCATGTTTTTAAACCGTTGGAGGAAACCGGAGAATCCAAATGAAACCCATGTGAACACAAACCGGAGATGGAGCTGTGAGGCGTCAGTGCTATCTCCTGCACTACCATGCCGCCCGCCCAAGTGTAATTGATTAGCCAGAAGAAATTTGGCATCTAATGTTTGCTTCCTTAGTTTTGTATTAGAGACTAATAAATCAGATTCGAACAACCGGTAACTTTTCACGGGAATAACGAAAATACTGCACCAACCAACAGTTTTCACTCAACACATCACAAATGTTTCAATATAAAGATATTTTCAATGTTTCAGTAAAGATATATAAAGATATTTTCAGTTTTCAATGAACACTTCTTTGTAAGTTCAAGTCCCACAACAAACGTAGGTGCTCATTTGAAATAAAATAGTAACCCTAAAAACACATACAATCTTTAGGCTAAAAATATACATATGTAGCTACATTAATAATAACTCTTTAATAAGTTCACGTATAATAGTACATCATGAACTTTCATAAATAACAGATCATTTTCTTAAAAGCATCCACCAAACAAGGGTCCAGCAAACTCTTCACTGTCCTATTTGTTAATGGGGTGGAATTCTGTCATCGTATTTATGTTCTTCATGAAGAGAAGATCAGAGAATGTGAAGGAGCAAGTCTCAAAATCCCACACAAACTTACTTTCTTACTTTCTTTTTGGTTAAATCCTGGTCACCGTTAATAATAAAAGCTTTTCCAAGTCTCCTTTCAGCTCAAGGGAAGTGAAACTCTGACAGTAGTGCAGCTGAAAATGACAGGTTTACTTTATTGCACACGTTCTAATACGTGATCGTTTCTATCCCTTTCTATGCTTAACAAAAATGTGTTCTTTAACAAAGAGAAGCATATAATCGTTCACGTGATGAAGTTTTCTGTGAGGAGACGTTAATTCAAAACTTTATGGAAGGAGTCTCCAGTGTCTGTGCGCTGTATCAAGATTTGTTTCCTACGCATTGTGGATTCTCGGTAACATGACAACATGTGGTTTATCGTTTTATTAATTTCAAGAAGGAAAAAAAAAAAAGAGAGGCTGGTGATGGAACAACTGTTTATGGCTGCTATAACGTAAGTGATAACAGGAGCTAACTTGTTTCGTGGACATTCCGCAGAGATTAAATGGATAAAATTATAATGTATCATTTTATAATCAATATTAACTTGTTAGCGTTGGCGTATTGCTGTGGTAAAAGAGGAACAAAACACTTTAAATAATAGTAATTCTGCTTTAATCATGCCACAATGTTGTTATTTATTTTCCTTTTACAGCATGATACAGAATGTCTTATTCTTTACTTAAATTAAACCACGGTTCACTTTATTATACACAAAAAATATTGATAGGTGTCATTGTATTTATACAAGAGAACAAGTCTCAAAATCCCAACACACAAAAAAACCAACACCTTATGTGATTTAGGATGGTTTTTTAGACCCCTGTATTATTCCTGATTTCCAAGAACTTGATATCTTGACTTGTGGTTTTTCCCTGAAGAGGTCTACAGTATCCACATGACTACAACCGTCAAAATTAGTAAGAATTTCAGGCTAAGCAGTGATCCTGCTCTAAATACACTCTCTCATTAAACAGGGAGGTGTTGTGGTGAAGTTCTCATCCCTCGTCATACTTTAGAGGGCTAGCGGCGACAGATGATGCGTCCTGGACTAACGCTGACTAAGACAGCTTTATGCTTTATTTGTTTAGCAGCTGAAGACGCTTTTGAGATTTGGGAATATATATGTCTGGTCTGGTGTCCTGGTTGCGAAACCTCTTCCCTAGAATATGACTAGTGTTTTTAACACTTTCATGATCCCCAGTGAAAAACAGCAGCGTCCATAAAAGTGTGTTGTGAATTTCCTCAGACTTTGGCATGAATGACTTCAGTATAAAATGTCCTAAGTGTATTAAAATGTATTAATCTCTTTCAAACCATATTTCATATGGAGTTAACGTGGAGTTAAAAATGCTAACATGGTTAATGAATGAAAGCTAAGGGAACAGTTAGCATGATGTAATTAGCATGAACGCTAAAACAAATGCCCTGTGTTTATCATTAGCAGTTTTTAGCTAGCATTTTTGCAATGCTTTTCCTCACACACCGCGCGTGTAACATATATATTTTTAAAGTGATTAAAGTGATATTTCTGGCGTTAAGGGATTTATTTCTTTTTAAAACCCGAAACTCTGCAGTTCCACTTCCTTCCAGATGATGTCGCTAAATGATTGTGTTTAACTTAGCCCGGTTTGCCCGTTGCCATTTATCTTTTCTTTCTTTCTTTCTTTCTTTCTTTTTGTGGTGTATCATTAGCCCTGTTAAAATTTTAAACCAGAATAATAAAACTTTTCTTTATAATTTCAAATGTCTCAGAATTTAGGAATATTGCAGCGATTACTTTAATAGTGGTAATCAGACAAGTTAAACAGACGTGTAACATTAGCGTGAGTGTCTTGTATTAGCTATTGAAAACAACAATACTTAATCATTTATTCATGTATATTGCATATAATTATGCAATTATAGATTACAGCAAATTAAATAAATATATAGTGCACGAATTAAACATATTTAGTATGACCTACAAACGTATCTAGACACTTTTCCTTCACACGTTCCACTTTTATTCTTTTTTGCTTCTTTTGAGGAAACTTCTGACTCTTGTTGTACAGTTTTATCCATGGTTAAATCCTGGAAACCATTTATAAAAGTAATTTCAATTCTTTATCAGGCCATGCAGTTTATTAGATGCAAATTATGATGATATGGGGACGTTTTCTTTAAGGAGACGTTGAACTTTTTGGGAAGGAGTCTCCAGTGTAAGCGCTTTGCTGCACCATACCTCTTAAAGGCAACTCTTAAGTTTTTTTCTGGCCAGGATTTTATGCTTTAAATAACCAACTTCAGATTGGTGATGATTTTCTTCCCACAGAATGACACTGAGTGTTGTATTACTTTTTTTTTGAGAGAGAGAGAATTGTGGGTCCCGTTAGTACATCTCTAACACGCAGTAACTCTACCATTAGACACAGATTAAACATTTACATTTGTACCCAATGTTCTTGTCAAATGAATAATTGCGTAAATCAAAATTCGTGCGAATCGTGCATTTTGTGTCACAAAAAATTGTCTTTGAGTCTAATTAAAAACATATATATAAACTACTAACTAGCTAGCAGGGTAGATAAAGAGCAATGGTATTTTGTTTGCAAACCACTCAGTTCTGAGTCTGTACTTTAGAAAGCCAAAAATAGCTAATGAAACTGTTTTTCAACCACATTTTCTTGCCATGATTCTTGTATATGTGTACTATAAATTGTGCTTTTGATCATCTCCACTCCTCAAAAAGTGCACCTTGGTGTAATGTACACTTCAGAGTCATTAGGGGAAGTCAACAAGGGCACGATGAGGACATTATGGGAAAGTAGTGCTCTTGTTACAGAATGTCACTTCTACTTTCTTTCCAAATGGTGGCACTAACATACCACGTTTAACTTCTTTTGTTGAGCATCGCACTTAGGCCAACACTTTCAACTTTAGTCTGTAAGCTGCTGTTTGCTCTTTGGGTCCAGATGGACGTAGACACACAGATGAACGTAACATCTGTCCTACGCGAATCCTGGTTTTAAGCTGCCTGGCAGCAGGGGACAGGAAATCATAGCGTGCTGATTAATGCTGAGCTATAGCACCACTTTATTAGATGACTCCACCTTGTAATGGCTACGTTTTATTGATTAGCTTTGCGCCTGTTGCACTTTTTAAGGAGATCTTTCATGCAAAGTGACAGCAACTAGGAGCCGAGGTTGTCGTGGGTGATGAGCGTCTGCTATTAAATGCGTTATTGCCTTACATGGAGGCATGGTCAGGACAGAGTTGTGTGTGTGTGTGTGTGTATATATATATATATATATATATATATATATATATAAAATAACTATTAAGTCTCATTTGAATGCATTTACGATTTATACATTTGAAGCAGTGTGATTAAAATTTTTTAAAATCTTATATAAAAAAATAAGTCAGGCGTGTGATATAAAATGTATTATTTATTGCAATAATTATCATTTAGCGAACATTGGCTTGACTCACTGGTATCGCAGAAATTGCAATACAGCCCTTTTGTGCAGCCGTATTTTTAGATGATTTTATTTAAAAAAAAAAAAAAAAAAAAAAGAAATATGCTTTGAGAATATTTGAATGCTAATTATAAAAATGCAAAGCTGTAAAGCTTTATTAAGGTTTGTATTTTTGTTTAAAAAAAAAGGCTGAGTCATCTGTAGGTCTGTTCTGTTAAAGATTTTTCATTGCCTAATCTGCATCACATGCAAGTTTGAAGGTGTGCCATGTCCTGTGACCTTACCGTATTTCATAACCAGCATTGCCCTAATATGGGCATTGTTTCCGTGTTTGTAAAGCCGAGCCCTGTGTCAGAGAGGAGGTATGTAGAGTATCACTTCCCGTGTTTTAGGAACGCTGCACCCCGCCGGTGCCGTGAGCCGATGAATATGGACGTATCCTTGTTGGCAGAAAGTGAGAAGGCAGGAAGCCTCAGGTGGCCACGATGCTGAAGATCCTCAAACAAAGGAGCCTCAGGACTCCGGCGGGACAGAGTCGGGGATTGTGAGAAGGTTCCCTATCAAGGTTTTATAAAAGCGGGAGGCCTTGAGGGGTCTCATGTTTAAGACATTTGTTTTGCGTGAGAGAAAGAAAGAAAGAGACGATCTCACAGACCTTCTCACAGAGCTCCTCGGAGGGCCCCAAATCTTTTGACCTTTTTTGCTCGTGTGGAGGAAAAAAAAAAAAAAGTCTGCAGGTGCCAGCGTGCCACACAAGTTCCCTCACAACCACAAACATCACTTCACTTCCTGCTTTCTCAAAGACTCCAGCAATTTATTGTGGCTTTGACTAATTATCCTGATAACGCCTGAGAAAAGAGAAGTTAAATCAATTTAATAACTTCCTCTGTGTGTGTGTGTGTGTGTGTGTGTGTGTGTGTGTGTGTGTGGGGGGGGGGAACACAACATGTATTGTTATTCATTTTGATGTGAAGTCGGGATGTCTACCTAAACGTGTCTCTTTAAGATAAAAATTCCACTGCTCACCCCTCCAATCCTCTTGCTTAATATTACTAACATTAGCTAATTTAACTAGCTAGCAAGTTGCTAATAATCTCAGATTATCTTAGCAAGTTGAAAGAAGTATAATTTCCCAGGGAATGGGATTACGTAAGGAGTAAGACACTCCATGTCACGCTGTTATAGTGAAATAATCAACAATGTTATAGTTGATTGATAGCTATAACAACAATAGCTATAGTTGATTGATAGCTATAACAACAATGTTATAGTGAAATAATCAACAACGGTCGATGAAGCGAAGGTGTGGGTTTACTTCGCCGAAGTTATTTATAGACCAGCCATTTGCCAATGATTGCATGTTTTGTTTATTTTATTTTAAAGAATGACACGTTTTATCTGTTTATAGTTATAGTAAACGTTGTGTCCTGTTATCACTGACATTACAGTCGTTCCGTCATTAGCCTTTCTTTTCTCAGGGGCCAAGCACCTGCATTTGCGTAGGCGCCTTGTTGCCATTGTATGTTTTCTTCTTCTTCTTCACATTTGATCAAATTTGGCACGGTGATAGAGGACAGTCTCGGCTCCCTACACAGCAGTTGTGGTTTATGCCGCTGAAATGCTCCAACATCCCAACAGGGCAAAGTTGGACGTGTGTTTGCGATCATAACTCCACAACACAACGTCCGAGAAACATGATTTCACTTCCCTCTGATTCTGTGTTCCATGCCGTGTTCAATGGATTGGCGATGAAC
Source organism: Ictalurus furcatus (assembly GCF_023375685.1). NCBI lineage: Eukaryota > Metazoa > Chordata > Actinopteri > Siluriformes > Ictaluridae > Ictalurus > Ictalurus furcatus. The sequence goes on from NC_071274.1 coordinate 22,164,394, forward strand.
CTGGTATGTCACTGGAAACATGGATAGATGGCCATACTGGATTGTCGTCTTCATTCACCACCATGGGCCGCTACTAAAACCAGGAAGTGACGCAATATCTGATTAAAGGCTTAACACATTGCCATCAGATTTAGTGTAGTTTCTCCTTGGGAAAAGTGTTGATTGTTTCTGGACTTCTGCTTTCGTAAAGGGGCCAGACTGTGCTTGACCCGTTAATCGCTGCTTGCAGTTATATTCTCTTTTGAATTTAATAAATGCAGCTTGTCACATCCAGTCCCTCCAGGATTTTAGCGATTTTGCAATCATTTGCAACCACGAAATCCTGTATGGACTGCAAAGCGTTAAACGTTAAACTCACAGCTTTACCTCTGACTCTCGCAAAGTGCTGACACTGGAGACTCCTTCCATGCATGTTACAAACACGTCTCCTTACAGAAAACCACGTCAACTATTCCATTTTTTTTCCTGTTAAATATCAATGCCTTTTTAATAATAATAATAATAATAATAATAATAAAAGAATTTAAACTCGCACCTAATGTGCTCCGTTGGTGGAAATTGAAGTAAATCAAAACCCGCAGAAAATTACCGTACACATAATAAATAACATTCCTAATATTTGAATAGTTAAAATCACTCTGTACGAATGGGGTCTGTGGAACTTCTTTTACAGTTCAAAGGCTCCCTGGTTGCAAAAAAAAAAAAGTTGAGAACGTTGTGTTTGACCTAGAAATGATTTCTTCTTCATTCGGCAAGCACGATTTTCACACACATCGGCTGTAAACTTCCCCCAGCAGCTGCGGGGGTTTTCCGAGCCGTCGCTCATCAGGTGCAGTGTGAAGGCACTGTCTCAGAGCCAGGTGTTTACTTCGGCGTCTCGGAAAGCCTCGTGAATTTCTCTCGGTTACATCACTGAGTTTCCCTTTCGATTTCCTCGTCTCGGCCTAGCTCTTCTCATGCGCGCTCAGATCAGCTCCTCCCGCTCTCACATGCTTCCTGCGTGTGTGTGTGTGCGCGTGTGTGTCCTTGAAACGTGGGCATGCCTTCATACCGCTGGTCTCTTATCATGCACTTGCATCCCATAGTGTGTGCACTTATTATTTATGGTCTAACAACCTTCTCAGTCGCTCTTCACAGACGGGGAAGTCACTGTGGCACCGTGACTGTCGGTGGAATTTCCTTTCAGTCATATAGACCAGGTCATGTGATGTGATGTGTTTTGATGTCTGACTGACATCAGCTCATGTGATCTCTCAGAGGTCATCTGGTGTTCCTTCTAAAGATTGGCATGACGTCTAGTCTGGTGGAGAAAAGTCAGAAGATACTGTAGGGCTTTAGGTTTGACGTTTGTGCTTGTAAGGAGGAAAAACACTCCGTATCATGCCGTTTTAGGAAAATAATCAACGACAAGGGTGACACGTTCACGTCGTCGAACGTCCGTGAATCGAGCTAGTTCCTAGTTTATTCTCTCTCTAGACGTTCATTAGACGACAAAAATAACGCAGCGTGTTAGGGAGAAACTCCTCTGTCCTGAAGAAGTCTGTGACCGTTCCAAAGCACTGACACTGGAGACTCCTTCCATGTGTGTTAAATAAACGTCACCAAACCGGCAATTAAAACCCATTCGCGTGGAACGTTCGCCGCAAAATTCGCAAAATGTTTACGTTGTTACTAGAGAAACGTTAACGTACTAGAACGAGCCTTTTCCTGGTCTAAACTCTTATCGCGGCGTATTCATGGCAAATAAAACTGGACACAGTGTGGTCTGCTGCTACTGTATGTTATCTAACCCCAGTGGCGCATGTTTTTATCGGTCTCTCCCATCTCTGTAAATTAGCCTGTGTTAGTTACTAATCACACACAGCACACATTTCCGCATAACACCACTGTAGCTTTATGGCCTCGTCGTGTTTCCCTCTTTTACAGAGGCCTTGTTTTTGAGACCACCAGCGAGCGAGGCGAGTTACAGTCGGACTTCTTAACCCCGGGGGAGCGGCGTACGCCGTGACGGAGCCGCATGCGGGCACGGCGTCTGTAAATGCACACTTTGTTTTAAGGCCGTACGTGTTGAGGCCTGGTGGAGTGAGATTGTAGGTTTGAGCCGAATAGTGGTGCGATTCTTCACCGCTGAGCTGAATGGAGGCATTTAGAAGGAGGGAGGAACCCAGAGACACAATGACCTGAGAGTTCGCAGCTTGTCACGTTCCCGAGAAACCAGAAAAAAAAGCATCAACGCTTCGGTCCTGCTGTCGGAAAACGTAACGTTTAACCGGAGACTCCTTACAGAAAACCCTTCTTACCCTGTGAATGAGCTGTTACTATAGCAACGATAACGTATTAATAGAACGAGAGCATTAATTAATGAATTAATTAACCTGTGGTTTGCAGCTGCACGACTGTCAGAGCTGCTGTTCTAGAAAATTAATCCACGCCTCCTCTTCTGACCAATCACAATCCAGAATTCAAGTGTGTTGGTGTACATCACATGTAACATATATATATATATATATATATATATATATATATATATATATATACATATATATAAGGTTTAATAAGATGTGTGGCAGTTTTATAAAACTGTTGCACTTTACTCGTTTATATAAGAAAAAAACCAAACAATAGAAACATTACAGAAATTCTAATGGTTTCCACTACAAATACCATTACAGGCCCTCAGCTGTTAACCCTTAAAACCATTACCAAATGTCAGAGGTGTTCTAGACACAATATGCCACCAATAGAAGGCAACGAGTTACCACTAGAGAGTCACAGGGACCGTTACAGTTTGCATTAAAACCAATACAATTCCCATTATAACCATTAAACCCTTCGCAAATTCTGTAAGGGTTTCTATTGGGGTTTATTTTTCAGCAGGGGATATTTCAACGTGTCCATGATAACAATGCGTATGTTACGGGTGCAATCAAAAAACAAAAGCAGCTGAAATAGTTCAGCAGGACGAATGCTTCAGGTGGTTTGCGGAATTTGGGGAAACCACCTGAAGCATTCGTCGTGTTGAACTATTTCAGTCGCTTTTGTTTGATCTGTTCATCGCTAACGGACGAAACTCTGTACATTTTGACAATAAACCTGATTTGCAGTGGGGGGTTTAATTATTTTGACTGCAACTGTAGATAAGGCATTATAATAATAATAATAATAATAATGTAATAAGACATTCACACCACACAGTTGAGAGGACGTTGGACACACCATTTAGCAACGTTTGCTCAAAGCCAATTGTTTGTATTTGTAGCTTTATCGAAAATCGTTTAACCCTGACGTGTATTTTGGCTGGATTTCTGGATTGTGCGTCGCGAGAGGAGGAAATAAAAAAAAATACTGACTAAAAATAAAAAATTTCAAACAATAAGAGGGACTCCAGCTGAAGAGATGTCGCTATGGGTATGAAGGAATGGTGTAAGGTTGATAAAAAATATTGAAAAAATCCTTACCTAAAATGTGTGTGTGTGGGTGGAGTGGGGTGGGGGTGGGGCTAATGGGTGGATGGGTAGTGATGTATTGCGTATTGGTGTTGAGTTACAGTTCTTCTTTTCCTTCACTACAATGCCATTTCATTCAGAGTTGTGTTTTGAACTATGAGCTGGCAGCTCCTGACTTAAGCGTGTGTGTGTGTGTGTGTGCACATGCATGCTGACGTATGTTGGCATTATCTCCAGGAGCCGGTGTTTGGTTAGGGCCGGGCACATCATGATAATGGCCCATTATTGCAACCGAGGCCTCATGTTGTTGTATGCAGATGGACAGACACACACACACACACACACACACGCGCAACTTTTTCCACACACCTGCGTTTGGGGATTTGCAGAACATGAGCTATTTTTGACCCATCCATTAATTTTGCATGACACTCGCCCGAGCGGATGACGTCAGCCCGAGAGGATACACATGCAGGGTTTTGTTTGGAGCTTCACAACATGCTGATTGTCTCGTAGTAGCGATTAAGTCCGGTTCTCCTTACAGTCGGTTCTTTCTGTACCTGCACCGAGGGTAAAATCACAAGTGCACAATCCCCCGCCACTCTTCAGGCAGGACGTGCTTGGGGACTGAAATTTGCTGCATTTCGCTCTTAAATCATTAACAGCATTGAGTTTTTATTTATTTATTTATTAATTTCTTTTAACCAATACACAAAATGTGGTTGTCGAGCATCCATGCTAATGGAATGAAAACCTTAATGTCATTCTTACTGATTTAAGAATTGGGTTAACTGGGTCGGAGTCAATATCACGACATCATCCAAATAGAAAATAACGACATAAGAACAAGAGAACTTGCTTTTCTTTATCCTGTGATCTTCAGGAAATTCATGGATTCAGGATGTTCCATGTCCCAGGGGTCAGCTTACTTACGTGCCTGAGGTCACGGGTTTGACCCCTACCATTGTTACGAGCAAGACACAGATACGTTAAAGCCTGCAGCCGGTTAATGCAGGTCTGCTTATTAAACAATTAAACATAAAACTATTTAGCATGCTCAGTTTTTTTTTTTTTTAAGTTGCCTTTCCTAATCGCGCCGGAATCATTTGGATTTTGGTACCATTTTCGTACCGCCCTGATTAAACGGTCATAAACGATACGTATGCATAGTTTGCCTTTGTTTCGGAATAAATGAAGCCCCCCCCCCTCCCACTCCTCCCCAGTTCGTGTTTTAGCCATTTTGAGGAATAAAGATGTGATTTGTAACGCTAGCGTGTTGTTCCTCTTTGACCTGGAACTCCTCCTACGCATCTTCCATTGAAATGTGGCTTTCATTGTCACGAGCGTTCTAAAAAGGAAACAGTCCCCGTGGCGCATGGTTCAGCTGAATTTTTCTTTCACCAGACACTGGTTGCATAACGATTGGCAGTGAATAGTTGGACAGCGTGTATTTATTGTCTTGTAACTTGTTGCGTATTTGTGCTACAGTGTTAAAGTAAAAAAAAACCCCCGAAACAAACGTGTGCGTTTGTGTGTTTCTCAACAGTTGCATGTTGGTGAAAATGTCCTCTAAGTCGAGCTCGAACAACATGGCCCTTGCGAGGAGGACGGTACAGCAGCTCCGGGTCGAGGCCAGTATCGAGAGGATAAAGGTAGTGATGTTTTCTACGCACACGTTTGTAGAGCTTCAGTCCCTGTGTACCAGACTAATGAATGAAAGCGTTTCACAGGGACATTTTCATGCCTACACGCCCCTCAGACAAAGTGTTTTGCATTTTACTTTGCTTAATTACAGTGGTGCTTGAAAGTCTGTGAACCCTTTAAGAATTTTCTAAATTCCTGCGTAAATGTGACCGAAAAACATCATCAGATTGTCACGCAGGTCCTAAAAGTAGAAGCAAATTTAACAAACGGGACAAAAATATTATACTCGGTCGTTTATTTATTGAGGAAAAATGATCCAATATTACGTATCTTTTGTTGAACTGGGTTCTGTTTATCTGCTTTTAGGACCGTATGTGTAGTGTGAAACCAAACCAAATAGCAAAGAGAAAGAAAACAAAGCACCACGAGCGTGAAAGCCACTTCTTAAAATGCCCGCGTGAAAATTCTGACCCGTCTCTCCTTGTGGTTTTATTCCTCAGGTGTCCAAAGCTTCAGCAGATCTCATGCGCTACTGCAGCGAGCACGCCAAGTACGACCCCCTGCTCATGGGCATCCCGGCTTCAGAAAACCCCTTCAAGGACAAAAAGCCTTGCACGTTATTGTAGTTAACTTCTTTGCACTTTGCCTTCTTTCTTATTTAATTAACACTACCGCTCAACACTGCCTTAACTCTAACTGGACCAGGCTGCGTGTAAATCCACTGTGTATTAACGTCAATCAACACTAATCACAGCCCAACGATTAGCATCTTTTTGTTGTTATGGATAGCGTATAGCGTGTGTTCCTTTGTTGTTCATACTGAACTTAATGCATTCCAGGGAGTAAAAACTGTGCCATGAAACCAATATGTTTTGGTCTGTATGAGAGTAAATAATTCCATCCCTCATTTTTTCCATCACTGTTGCTCGGTGCCAAACAGCTTACATCAAATTGGATATAAAAATCATGCATGCAGGAAGTTATTTGAGTTTAGAACGGTATTGAAAATTGAAAGTAGTACAAGTGATGCAATACAATATGATTTAAGTATTGTGGAAGCAACATTGTTACCTTTGAAGAGGCCACACCCCTTTCACATTCATACAATTATACATGTATTATTTAGTTTTACAAATTATAATCTGCGTCCTTAAACGACCAGTTGTATAGTGCATCACTCACACACACACACACACACACACACACACACACATATGAGTGTAATATGATGAAAAGAACGGTGAGACTTCGATAATAAAGCTGTTGTTCTAGTTTAAACGACGCAGTGCCTTACACTACAGTACATGCCACATTGTTCCTCGTACGTGACGCTATGAAAACATCTGATTACGTCTACTCACGTCACACTGCACCTTTCACATCGCAGTGCAGCATGGGAAAAGCCACCTTTGTCCCACTGACCTCAAACGTCTCTCCTCAGATTGCAAGAGCTTTGTAACAAGAGGTTATGTTTAGAGTTTATTCTCTGTCGGTCGAGATATTGTAGGAATTCCGTTTACAGTCAAAACACCACATGGTCATGTTATAGCACAGGGAATGCAAGACGAGCTGAAGAATTAGCAGCGGGGCGCCAATACTTAAAAGCACCCGTGATCCTGGTCGCCATTTTGAGGTTTGAGATTATACACTTCGGAAGCTGAACTTAACTACAAGGCATTAGCATGCGATGCAGCGGCTTTCAAATTTTGAACGGACTTTGCGTTTTTAAATATTCAGACACTATTATGTAAATGTCATCCTTCTGGATAATTAGCGAGCGCAGCAGTGAGGTTTCGGAATAAAAAGTTCCGTAGAGAGATTGATGTTTAGGGGTCAATTTCAAACCTGATAGAATCGAAGCCATAGGTTTAATCCGATGTGAACTTTATTGCAAAACAGCATTGCTGAAATCTTGTTTCAATCCTAAATGTCATTCGAAGATGCGTCATTTTAAGATACGTCTTTTAAATTCTAAGTTACGTCATTCAAGTTACGTTGTCCTAAGTTACGTCCTAATATACGTCATTCTAAGTTAAATTGTTCTAAGTTACGTTATTCTAAGTTACGCTGTTCTAATATATATATTATTCTAAGTTACGTTATTCTAAGTTACGTTGTTCTAATATATATATTATTCTAAGTTACGTTATTCTAAGTTACGTTGTTCTAATATATATATTATTCTAAGTTACGTTATTCTAAGTTACGTTGTTCTAATATATATATTATTCTAAGCTACGTTGTTCTAATATATATATTATTCTAAGTTACGTTATTCTAAGTTACGTTGTTCTAATATATATATTATTCTAAGTTACGCTGTTCTAATATATATATTATTCTAAGTTACGTTATTCTAAGTTACGCTGTTCTAATATATATATTATTCTAAGTTACGTTATTCTAAGTTACGTTGTTCTAATATATATATATTATTCTGTTACATTATTCTAATATATATTATTCTAAGTTACGTTGTTCTAAGTTACGTTATTCTAAGTTACGCTGTTCTAATATATATATATATATTATTCTAAGTTATGTTATTCTAAGTTACGTTGTTCTAATATATATATTATTCTGTTACGTTATTCTAATATATATTATTCTAAGTTATGTTGTTCTGTTACGTTGTTCTAATATATTATTCTGTTACGTTATTCTAAGTTATGCTGTTCTAAGTTACGTTGTTCTAATATATTATTCTAAGTTACGTCATTCTAAGTTACGTTGTCCTAAGATACATCGTTGTAAGAGATATCGTTCTAAGATACGTTGTTCTAACTTGCATTGTTCTAAGATACATCACTCTAAGTTCTAAGATATGACATTGTAAGATACATCATTGTAACTTCCATCATTCTAAGTTACGCTGTTCTAAGTTACGCTGTTCTAAGTTATGCTGTTCTAATATATATATTATTCTAAGTTACGTTATTCTAAGTTACGTTGTTCTGAGTTACGTTGTGCTAAGATATGTCAGGTGAAAGTAAATACACAATACATACGTCATTCTAAGATACGCTGTTCTAAGTTACGTTGTTCTAAGTTACGTTGTTCTGAGTTACGTTGTGCTAAGATATGTCAGGTGAAAGTAAATACACAATACATACGTCATTCTAAGTTACGCTGTTCTAAGTTACGTTGTTCTAAGTTACGTTGTTCTGAGTTACGTTGTGCTAAGATATGTCAGGTGAAAGTAAATACACAATACATACGTCATTCTAAGTTACGCTGTTCTAAGTTATGTTGTTCTAAGTTACGTTGCTCTGAGTTACATTGTGCTAAGATATGTCAGGCGAAAGTAAATACACAATAGATATGTCATTTTAAGTTACGTTATTCTAAGTTACGTTGTTCTAAGTTACGTTGTTCTAAGTTACGTTGTGCTAAGATATGTCAGGCGAAAGTAAATACACAGTAGATACGTCATTCTAAGTTACGCTGTTCTAAGTTACGTTGCTCTGAGTTACGTTGTGCTAAGATATGTCAGGCGAAAGTAAATACACAATACATAGGTCATTCTAAGTTACGCTGTTCTAAGTTACGTTGTTCTAAGTTACGTTGCTCTGAGTTACATTGTGCTAAGATATGTCAGGCGAAAGTAAATACACAATACATACGTCATTCTAAGTTATGCTGTTCTAAGTTACGTTGTTCTAAGTTACGTTGCTCTGAGTTACGTTGTGCTAAGATATGTCAGGCGAAAGTAAATACACAATAGATGCGTCATTATAAGATACGTTATCCTAAGATACGTCATTCTAAGTTACGTTGCCCTACGATACGTCATTCTACGTTAAATTGTTCTACGTTACAAGGCATTGTTCTAAGTTATGTTACCCTGAGATACGGCATTCTAAATTCTGTTGTCCTACGATATGTCCTTGTAAGACAGGTCATTCTAAGTTACGTTAAAAAGCATGACGTGTTGTTCATTAATAAATAAAAAATTGTTTGTGTTGGCAAATTGTTGTGATGTATGAGGAATAACACACTCTAGTCCTTGCTATTATAGTAAAATTTCAGGGTGGTAACAGTAACTCCGCTTCATAACACCACCTCATTGTTGATTATTTTCATATGACAGCATGACGCCGAGTGTTTTATTCCTTACTTAAACCACAGTGCGGCTGAATTCTTGAATCAGAAGGCGTTGATTAATTTTCCATTGTTCTAGCTGTGACATTTTATATTAATGCACTTGTTCTAATACGTTACCGTTTCTATAGTAACGGCTCATTCACACAGACTTGCATGGTGGACCTGATCTAAGGCTAATAATAAATGTATTTTAAAAACGGTAATGGTTGGTAAATTTCCATGATATGAGAGAAAATCAAACACTTCAGGCCTTGCTGTTTTAGGAAAATAATCCACGCACGAGTGGTTCGGCTGTGAAGCTCGTGTTATTCCTGACATGCTGTAATATATGGTGTGTGTTATGTGACTGCGTAGGAGTGTTTAGTGTCTCAGTGACCTGGAATGTGCTGATGTGGAAGCCTTGGCCTTTGTCCATGTAAGGTCACACCCCCTGTATATCAGGCTCCTCCCCCTTTCTGATGTAACTGAAAGAAACAGTAGTACTAGAGTTCAGAAAATAACATGCAATAATAAAGTGAACTTAGCACAACTTTCTTTCCCTTCACCCCAAACACCAAATACTGTCGGCAAACAGCGAAAATAACATTTGTTTAATTATTTATTTATCTATGCATAATGTGGAAGTGAAGGTTGTTTATACGCTGTAGTTACGCTGTTATGATACACACCGTCAAACCTACAGCTCCACCTGCTCTCCAGAAATAACCCCACTGAAGACAGGGATGACATCAGACTCGACATCACCGGAACGTTCCAGGTTGAGTAAGTTTTCTAAACCGTGCTGCAATAATGGAGGTCAAAAACCTGACATGATTGTCATCATCAATATCCCGTTATGATTTCTTAAAGTCTTGGCAAGGTGACATAAGTGCGAGATGAGGGTTTTCTTATTTTCCTCAAAAATATGGATGCCGTCTTGTACACGCCATTAAATTAAGTTAAATTAATAGCCTAATCTACTAGTTAGCTAATTGACTAGCCAAGGCACGCTTTACACTGAGCGATTTCGGGATTGTTACTCGTCACACTGTAAATACACCAATAAAATCTCGACCGGATTCTGGGACAGACTCCGTGATGACACGTTCTCCAGATCACACGATGAAGATCCTCTAACGATAGACCTGTGATTAAAGAAAATGACCAAGTTCTGCCTGCGTCATCGATCCGCATGATCCGTTACCGTGTTTAGTACGTACCGTTCTTGTGGAGTTTGGCGTCGTCCTAATGCCGTCTTCCTACTGGTGGCTTTGAGACGAGCGACGTAGCAGCGCTCACGCTCTGAGATTTTAATAAAAAGTTTGTCACGCTGCCAGAACTTTGTTGTCGGCCATTTTGTGACCACGTCGTATTATGCGTTCTACGACCGTCCACCAAAGGATTCTTGTACGATGTGCGATGTTTGTCCGTGACAGCAAAATGCAAAGAAAGAAAGAATAAATAAATAAATAAATCACACAGTGGCTTAAGTGATCTGTATTATTCATAGGCCACGCCCATCTCATTAACATCTACGTGAGTGATTACAGCATGGATGTTTATCAAAATGGAAACTGATTGGAGATCATGGTGTTTATGTGTTTATGTGTGTGTGTGTGTGTGTGTGTGTATGTTGATTTAATTTAGGATATGTGTATGGAAGCACATCACCCGCTCTGTCTCGTGATTCCTGCTTTCTAAAAATAATGCATTTAAAAAAAACACTGACGGTATTTAATGCAATTCTGCTAAGATTATATTACTGTTATACACATTCTATTTCAAAATTCTGTTGTTGTTGTTGTTTTTTTTTTTTTTTTTTTAAATCAAAGCTCCATTGACGTGCTAATAACATGCCATAAGATACCTTTATATGCATTGCAAATCCAGCCTTCAATTTTTATAAAACTTCGGCTCTGTTTTCACTTCGTTTAATGCTTTCCTACATTACCCACAATGCCGTTCGACTCTCCACTCACAGCGGTGACTGAAAAGGATTCGCATCAAAGTATGGAAAATAATCCTAATATTCATAATTATGCTAGTTTGTCCAGTTACTTTTACGCCTGTGAAAACGGAGGGACAAGATGGCTGTAATTCCTAAACGGTTAACGTAATATTTCTGTTAAACCCCATGAATTGATGCCGAAAGTCTACACTTCAAACACACCTTTGATTGTTTCATTTCTAATCCGGTGTTGTGGTCTGCGGAGGCAAAGTGACGAAAACTGTGTCGCTGTCCAAATACTTATGGACCCGACTGTATCTGCATACACCTGGAGCATCGAGTGCGGGACACGAAGAGCATCAGACATGACAATAAATACAGAAAGTGCAGAAACAGGACTGTAGTGTGTGGAGAAAAAGAAAGGCGGTGCAGATGTGCACTAGCGTTCATGGTGTGATCGGGAATCCGAACATGATTATGAACATCTGAGACGTTTCTAGAACAAAGCATAAGCGCATGTGATAAAAGAATAATCAGTGACTGTGAAACACGCCCACACTGTCGAAACTCGCTTCACACTTCACGCTCCTTCCTCACAGACCGGAGTCCATGAACTTCTGACAGGTGGGTTTTTGCCGTGCAAAGGTAGATAACGCCTTGTGATAATGACTCTGCTTTTATATAGGGAATTTCCTGCTGACATCACCGGCAAAGCCTCACCTGCTTCACGCTTTTATACACAGACAAGCAGGTTGAACAAGCCGAATGAGTCTGGTGGATGTAAGGCACAAACGCTGAGTTCCAAAAAGTGCTCAAAATGGTGGCGTGGAAATGACCAGAAGGTCTTGGGTTCAAATCCCGGCACTGATTAGCTGCCACTTGTAGAACATAATCCGATCGCTAATTAACAGAAAAGAATTCGACGACGTTAGCTAAGCTAGCTTGATAATAATCATGTAGCTAAATTGATAAAACCTCCACTGCACTAGCTATTTGACTGTAGCTACGTTTGCTAACAAGCTAGCTAATGTTAGATACTGCTCTATAGTGTAAACCAAGCTAGCTAAAATAGTAGATATAAATGTTCACTAGCAATTTATCTATTGTATGTAACACGTAAACGTCGACATGGTGAAGTTTTCGGTAAGGAGACGTTTACGTAACGTTTATGGAAGGAGTCTCCAGTGTCGGCGGTTTGTAACAGTCAGAGGGTAAAGCTGTAACTTGAAGTTTTCCGACTTCTTCAGGACAGAGGCGTTTACGCTTCTCTGCGGTTTCTCGGTAACGTGACGAGCAGCGCTTATTTTTTTTCCGTCTTATCAACGTCGAGAGAGAGAAACGAAGGTGAGGGAGCGACTGTTTATAGCTGCTTATAATGTAAGCGAGAAGAGGAACGAACTTGTTTTGTGGACGTACCACAGTGCTGAATGTAACTATAAATGCATAAAAAGTACGCCGTTCTTTCATAAAGTAAAAATTGTAATCGTAGAATAACAGTATCAGAAACGCCGCTTAATCACAACGTTGTTTATTTTCATAAAACAGCACAACGCTGTTTTATTCCTTACTCGGATAATCCTTGGACTGCCCAAATTATTATTGTCCATGTAAACACGTATTTTTTTTGCGCTACCATACCGCCTGACCCCGAGCAACTACTATTAAGGATACGTTCCAAATTATAGCACACAGCCGAGTAATTGACGGTTATGAGGTTTGCTCGAGATCCCAACTCTGGCGCTAAATCGCTCCTATGGATAAACGCCTCAGCTGACGGAAGATTTATCGCTAGTTTATTATTATTATTATTATTAAAATGGTATGAAATGTTTTTATTGGCATAGAACTGAGTCAGAATAACTTTCTGTTTGAGCACTTTACCTTTTATGGAGTTTTGTGGGCGTCGCTTCATGCAAACGAGCTGTTTCGTGAAGGCGTTTTGCGCTTCACTGCTAATCAGGTGGAAAATTTTTGTTCGGTTTGGCTTACGCAAACATTTACACACAGCTTTACTAAAAGATTGATAAATGAGGCCTGTTGATTTTACAAACAAGACCACGGTTAAGCGAGACCAAAGCACAGGACTGAGACGAGCGCAAGTACAAATCCAAAAAAGAGACAGGAGACGAGCTCAAGCCAATACAGAAAGCATCTCGGGACTTTTCTCGAGTCCTCCAGGCCTAGAAGCGAAAGCGCTGAGCTCTTTGCACAGAGTCGGTTCACCATGTTGGGAGGCTGAAAAGGGTGCAGGGGCGACATGAATACCTCGTTACGCTGACTAAAGCAGAATAAAGACAGGAACTGGGGGCTTTTGTCTGTTTGTACTGAGAGTCACTGAGGTCAGAGTGGGGCCTGAGAGGAAACGGAGAGAAAAAGAGAGAAAAATGTTATGTTTTCCTGCGTTTCAGAACTATCTCTATACATCGATACGATAGAACAGTCACGTACGTTAGCGTATCTTAAACCCTGTGGTGTTTCAGTGGTACATCAATTAAAATTACTACACCTGTTTTAGTATTATAGTACATTTAAAATCATTTTTTAGGATATTCTCTAATGCTTTTACAGTTTCAGCACGTTGATATGAACCTTAGGATTACTATTTATGATTATACACACATATTTATTTCTAAGTGATGGACAGGTATAGATAGATCCAGTGCACGCTAATGAATCCACTGCTCCGGCAGTGTGAACGTCATCATTTTTAAAGCTTTCATTTATTTATTGATTGATTGATTGATTGATTGATTGTTATAGATTTTAGGATTCGACCGATTGATGAGTTATTTGTTTGCTAATTAAACCGCTAACGAGAACAAGATAAAACTGTCAACTTACTATTCAAATATATGCTAATATTTACATATTTTTTTAAAAAAATTACAATACTTTATGATTTACGTCAGCATTTAGGGCAAAACGCCTTCGGAAAAATGACACGTGCGCGCAAATTCGAATGCCCACGAACATAAACTTGTGAATATTATAAAAGGTAATATAAAAGATGCGTCAACACCGTCTTGTTTTTTTCTTTTCAAAATATATTTTATTGCATCGCAAAATACATCTGTAGCCAATCACAGGTCTGGTGTCAGTATAAAAAGAAAGAAATAAGCTTAAATACTTTTTACAGTGAATAATATGAAATAATTTAGAGTCTAGAAAATGAGTGATTAACTTAAAAAAAAAAAAAAAAGAAGAAGAACGTGGAACAATTTCTGAATCCATCTCTTTTTCATATATACATCCATATATAAATACTTTTCACAATAATGCCAATAATAGTAATCATTTTTAAATAACGCGAACGCATAAACGTCGAGATTTCCGAGAAACTGAACAGCGTAGCAACTCCGGCGGCCTCGTCCGGAATCCATACTTCCTAGAAAGAACTCCTTCACGTGCGAGCCTCACTGCTCAGCACAGACAGTTCATGATATTTTCTTCCCTCCAGCTCAACGCCCTCCCTTTCTCCGAAAGCAAAAATAAAAACCCGCTGAGTCATCTTGACAGGGGTTGCTGGAGAAAAACACTCCTCCTCCTCCTCCTCCTCCTCCCCGAGAGCAGGCTGAGATCGAGTTCCAAGATCCGCCGTACTCACGAGGCAGCGCTCAGGACTTTTATAACATTTTGTTGGTTTATGTTTATTTTTAAAAAGTATAACGTTTTTTTATTTTTATTTTTTATTTCGCTCATCGTTCGGGGAGGTTGATGACGGGGACCCACTGGTCCATGCAGCGGCTCTCGTGGCAGAAGCTATGCACTTTCCGGAAAGCCTGAGTCTTCCACGAAGACGCAAGTGGGTGCTAACGGGGAAAAAAGAAAAGATGAAGACTTGTTAGCATTTGTGTAGCGGAAAAATATTATATCATAGTAGCTAAAGATGACATCATGATGTGCAAAACATCACGATGTTTGATTCAGTTGAGAGTTCAAAGAGAAAAACGGTGCTACGATAATAAATAAGCTTTAACGTCGTAAACGTTAACCAATCAGATTGTTACATTTTCTCTCTCTATATATATATGTAATTATATTTATATATATATATATATATATATATATATCATTGTCTATAATCACTTGTAGAAAACATGAAATGCATTTCCGTTTGGCCGAAAAGCAAAAATATATCAGTTACGCTGCCTTAAGTAGCTTAGCGTTGTAGCTATTTTAATAAAAAGATAGCTTGGTGGTAGTTCCGATTTTTAAACATTTTTTTAAACAATGAGTAGCTTGTATCGTAACAAGTTACAATTGTAAAGTAGTTTTCCCAGACTCGTATGTCGATTGGTTCATTCGTTTCATAACTGTGTGCGATGTTAAAATTCGGAGCTCCTGCGTAAAATGTGAAAACAGGAGAGAGTTACGATACGAAAACAATCTATTTAGAAGATAATTATTTGCGTTGGCTGATCGTTACCGTGACAACGGTGAAGCTCGAGACCCGTGATACTCGCAAATGTAATTCATCACGATACTGATACAAATATGAAGGAAACTAAACAAAACAAAAAAAAACAGTTTTACGCTAACAGTTAAAGCCGGCTAGCTTTACAGGTTTATAATTGTATTGTCCTGAGCAAGTTGGAATAAAAATTTCCTTCAGGATTAATAAAGTTGATCTTATCTTATATCTGAATGCTACTTCATAAATGCAAATTAGACTCTGAACCCGAGACTTCATGGCTGTTGGAGATGATATTTGCATGAGAGCTAGAAAGCAGGCCAAGGGTAGGTGTTGTAACCGCCAGGCATGCTTAGGCAAGTTGAGCTGGAAAGCTCGCTTCGCTTACACACACATGTCATCCACGTGTGTGTGTGTGTGTGCGCTTCATTCAATTAGTGACTAATTTACATTTTTGTACAAACAGTACAAAGTTTTGACCTTCCATAAGGATCTGTACACCGCTATCTTGTTATATTTTGCGTTTTAGTGGTCGATCCTGCGTGGTCCGATACGTACAGTGACTAGGATGCAATGCAGGTCCATTTGCTCGCCTCCCTGCTTCCCGGGTCCTCCCAAGATCTTTGCGAGGCGCCTGGTGTTGTTCACGCGCAGGATGTTGATGTCATTCTCGCAGCAGAAGGCCTGGATGAGAGTGAAGTGGATCTGCAAGGCGACGTCCTTCACGTCCTCGTCGTCGGTGGCCAGGACGCACAGCACGACGTTATCCGGGTCTCTGAAAATTCAAAACGTAGACGTTATATATAGACCCACGCGGCGGTGTTGCACGCCGTTCGATTAGAAAGGGTTTATGATTTTAGCGCACAGGTGATACTTACACATTCAGGGCCTTTGCAGATTCATAGACTCCGACTGTAACCCAGCCTTGGAGCAACGCAGAAGCGAGGACTTCCTCGAGGGCTTTAGAGACCGAATCCATCCTGAAGCATGGAAAAGACAGGAACATGTTTAGGAGCGTTAGGAACTCGGTTACAGACTGTACATATAATATAGACTTTGCTGCACTTTTGCATGATTAATTACATGTTACAATAACGCAAATGCAAATGAAATACGACAAGAAATGCAAAAAACTACACTTATTAGCAAAAAAAAAAAAAGATACCTTGCAATAAATAAACAAACAATAATGTGCATCACTGTGAAAGCCTGTGCTAAGTCACGTGACCCCGCAGCTATCACGAGCCCCCCCGGCTGGCTAACGGCTTTTCAGCAAGTTTTACTGAAGAACTTTTTAGCACTCGTAAGCTTAATATTTGTAACTTATACTGATATTATTTAAAAAAATTCATGTAGGTTGATTTAAATTAATTAATATACAAACGCATACAATGCAGGTCATTCAACTGATATCACTGTCACGAGAGTGCACGCGCCGTCTAAAAAAAATGTACAGTAATAATAATAATAATAATCAATCCTCCAAAAAACTTACGTTTCGACAGAAGTACAATCTCCGTTCAGCTCTTCAAAGGTCATGTTGCTTAGCAAGAAATCCAGTACGGACTGAAGTGATAAAAAAAAACGCTTTAAAAAGTTTCTACACACAGATTTACTCCACACACAGGTTCAAGTCGTTCTGGCTTCTTCTTCACTGTCACCGGGTAAGTCAAGCAGGAATCTCGGTCCAAAATTAGCATATAATTTCTGATTGGTCGTATTCTAATTCTAATTCGTATTCTAATTCTAATCTTCGAGTCGATTGGCCGTTGCGCAAGTAGTTACTAGGCAGAAGTCTTTTTATTGACGTGATACAGGAAGGTGCTGTGACGAGCTATGGAGCAGCTCGCGCGCACGCTGATTGGACGTATGCTAATTTATGTGGACAAACCCACCGGTGCCCCTGAAAGCCAATCGCTGCACGGAGCAAGAGATAAATTGGTCTGATTGGTTTGTCTAACTCTAAGAGGCGGGGTCTGTAGCCAGCCGGTGACGTCACGTGGTTTCTGAAGGTGAAAATCTTTGCCCTGACATGTCCGAAGTTTGTTTCATGAACACTGATTCGTGTAAAATTATATAAATGATATTAATATGTAATAATTCTCAGACCACGACCATATCAATTCATGAAAAAGTGTTATCTCACCTGATACATTTTATTTAATTAATTATTTTTTTTGGGGGGGGGGGGGGTGACAATTTTGTCTAACAATGTAAACATAGCTTACTTATGACTAAATTAAATTCATGCACTCATTATAAAGACCCCACCTGGAAGTTTAGCACATTTTAAAATCAAATGCATATAAACAAATAAAAACATGCTTTTAAATACTCTGGAGAGCACAGAAGCCCTGAAATGCAAACAAACAAACAAACAAACAAAACAAAAAAAACCCACCAGATGCTATGTCTCTATTTCCACTTAATATCTAATTGTTTCGACTTAACAAGTCGTTATTTCAAGTAATTGTGTTGCTATTTCAACTTAATATCTTGTAATTTCATCCTAACAACTCCTGTCTTGAAACAAATGAGTTATTAAGTCAAAATATCAAAACAGTACTTCATAATTTTTGTCACAATTTGTGCATCAAGGCTTCTGGAGCGGAGGTTTAGGACTATATTCATATATAAGCCCCCCCCCCCCCCTTCTTTAAACAAACACATTAATACATGCTTTTGAAATGCACAGAAGCCCTGAACTGTAGTTTGTGTAAAACTGTCACTGTTCCAACTTAATATCTGTTTGTTTGTTTTTGGTTTTTTAAAATAACTTAATATTTTGAAATTACAAGCTATTATTACATTATTTTGACATAACCTCGTGTAATTTCAACTAAATAAGTCATATCTTGAAATAATAAGCTATATAATGAGTCCATATGCAAGGTATAGAACCATTTTTTAAATGCATAAAAAATGCATTTTAAAAATGTTTTTCCATGCTTTCTGACCCTATTAGGCCTATGTTTAACTTCTGTCTTTCCAGAAGTCACATGCCTGAGCAGATTTGGATGACTTCATCGTGTTTTGTAAGATGCAATTTCCCTTCAGGAACTCTATTGGTGTGTTTTCTGTGAAATAGTGACACCATGAGGCCAAATTTCATAAACCTTTGTAGTGGACATGCAGTCCAACGTGCATTAGAAAGTGCAGTTAGAATATTTTTTCACACAAAGTGCACATAAACTCTTATCCTTCAGCATAAATGCAGAAATAACATTCTCAGATGTTCACCTCTGTGATAAAATAACAAAAGGCCAGCATAAAACAACCTACCTATCTATCTATCTATCTATCTATCTATCTATCTATCTATACAGACAAACAATGTTAATATAATATAATTTCTAATATAGTCTTGTATAGAAATTATAAATGTATACATAGACAAATGCACATATTTACAATGATCACAAGTAGTGTTAATAGCAATAGTGTTTATATTGTTAGTTTATATGTTTATTTACAATTTAATAATTTACTAAGCTATGCTATAAATAGCATGAGAGTTAAAAATAGTTCTTATTTTCAGAATTCATTTTAATTTCAGAACCCTACTTGCAATCGCTTTAGCAATAGCACACTATCCTTATTTTGCATATTATATTGTTTATCCCCTGTAGGAAAAAAAAGAAAGAAAAAATCTTACAAAAACCCACGTGAATCTGTTGGGAATTTTCCCAAGATCACTGTGAATCAATTGATCATTGTGTAGTGAACTGAAAAGGAATAAGCAGCCTGTGGAAATTACTGCAAAAAACACTGGCTCTGTTCCATTACCTCTTTACCGCACCCATGTCAACTTCCCCTTGAAGTAATCCCCGTTAACGTCATAAACTTAAACTCCACCCTGGAACACATTGAATATGCTGAGTTGTTGGTTGGAGCATGGCAAGTCGTAGCGTAACAAAACGTCAGAAGAGTCAGGACCTTTCAGAATTTGTTTTTGCTTATTTTTTTACGTGTTGTTGCACATATACAGTTGCAATCAAAATGATTCAATACCCATTGCAAATCAGGTTTATTGTCAAAATGTACAGACTTTCAGCTGTTTGCAATGAACAAATCAAATAAAAGCAATTGAAATAGTTCCACACAACAAATGCTTCAAGTGGTTTCCCCATTGTCCTGTTGGAAAGTCCAATGATGCCCAGGCTTCAGCTTCCTCACAGACGGCATGAGGTTTTCTTCTAGGATTTCCTGATACTTCAATGAATCCATCGCGCCTTCCACACGCTGCAGGTTTCCAGTGCCAGAGGATGCAAAGCAGCCCCAGAGCATCACTGAGCCACCACCATGCTTGACTGTGGACAGAGCGTTCTTTCTTCTTCCTTCTTCCTCTATCCTCTGATCCATCGTGCCAAAAAGTTCCAGATTTGTTTCCTCGCTCCACAGAACAGAATCCCAAAACTTCTGTGGATTATTTATATGATTTTGAGCGACTTTTCTTGTGCTTTGGGGTCAGTAGTGGTGAACGTCTTGGAGTCCTGGCATGGAAACCTTCTGCGTTTAGTACGCACCTTACTGTGCTCAGTGAAACCTCAGTGCCTGTTACACCAAGTCTTCCTGCAGGTCTTTTACAGTCACTCGAGCATTTTTCACAACCTGTCTTCTCAGAAGTCTGCTTGCAGCCCTTGATAGCTTCCTTTTTCTGCCCCGTCCAGGTATTTCATACATTTTCTACCCCTAACCAGTTCAGGTATTTCATGTGTTCCAGCTCAAGCACACCTGGTGCAACTAATGAAGCCCTTGATTAGTTGCATCAGGTGTGCTTGAGACAAAACCTGTTTTGTATATTTGTGCTGTTGTGAGGGATTCTATTCAGGGGGTTGAATAATTTTGAAAAAGGAGAAAACAATATAAGTTGCATTTTCAGTTGAATTTGTGGAAACCACCTGAAACACTGGTTGTGTTGAACTATTTCAATTACTTTTGTTTGATTTGTTCATCGCAAACAGTTGAAAGTCTGTACATTTTGACAATAAACCTGATTTTCAACGGGGGTTTAATAATTTTGATTGCAACTGTACAGTATGATGACACCCAAATAAAATGTAGGGCTTGCATTCATGCTTTTGAATAGTACAAAAAAAAGCTGAAGGTACAGGATTAAAAAAAATGCATCCATCACCGTGGACATTGGCTTAAGTGGTTACTGTAAGCACGTATCTGTAGAGATATCAGTGTTAGAAAGTGTATTACACTGTAAAGAACGTGTTTTTTCTTTCAAATGAATGCAAATCTATTTCAGTTATATTTTTTAAAAATCAAGTAATCATGTAAATACGGGTTTATATTTAGGGTTCACTGCATTAGAGGCCCTGAAGTTTTGAAGAATGAAGATCCACTCACAACTGGCGAATTTAGAACTGGCAAACGTATTTAATATGTTAAAAAAAAGAGTCTGATCTAGCTTATCATATATTTACTGGCTCTTTTTTAATAATAAAATGTCATAAATAATAATTTCCCACAAAATAACCAATTTAGACAGCAAGGCAGGTAAGCAACAAAAAAAAATATGTGAAAAAAAGAGGCCTGTATTTCTGTTTTATTATTGTACTATTTAAATCATTTTTTTTTTCCATTATCAAAAGTCAATATTTGTCTTATGAGTTTCGTCTCTTTGGATCATATATTTATTGTACACGAAAAAAAAACCCCACTGCAGTTTTGTGTTCAGACACCAGGGGGCGACAGAGCTTCATTAAATACAACTTTAAAGAAATTTGCATCTGAATTCATCCTGAAGAGATTATTTCTGGAACATGGGCCACGTGTGAAATCGCAGAGAACTTGTTAATGCGATTTAAATGCTAAAAAGGCTATTAATCACGAACTTTTGAAGAACCGAAGATAATTCTCGTCTATTTAAATTGATATAAACAGTGACACGAGTAGACTACGCAGAGAGTGATGTGATTAAACGTCTTTATAATGATCAAACTTGACCTGTCCTGCAAATGCGACTTGTTTAACCTTTCGTTTTTGTTCTTAAAATACAAAAACAAAACAAGTCGTCTAACATTTTTCTTTTCTGTGCTGTAAAAAAAGATCATTAACATAAAGTTAATTGTTAAATATTGATATATATATATATATATATATATATATATATATATATATATATATATATATATAGATAGATAGATAGATAGATAGATAGATATAGATATTCATTCTGGAAGGGTTTGTCTGCTGATATAAAAAATAATAATCCAGGCTTACTTAGTTATAAATGATTAATTTATTTATAGTGCATAATTAATGTTCAAATCTTCATAGAAAATACAGTGTATATTTTAACTTAGTATCTAAATAATGTATATACTGTACATAAAATAATTTCTGCATGAATAAAATATATATCATGAGCTCAAATCAATTTTGTCTATATTTGACTTAATTTTTTGTGTTAATGCACTATATTTTATTAACACGGATACAATGTTAGAAGCAAATTTAGGGCGTGACTTGTTTCAGTGTATACAGATTAAATATTTAATACCGGTGCTATGTTTTATTTTCTAAAACCACATCAGGCTATAAATGTGCTGAAGGTCTAAATGAGCTAAATGAGATATATTATTATTATTATTATTATTATTATTATTATTATTATTATTATTATTATTATCTTTCTATTGACAATATTATGGTATCTATGGGAGAGCATTTTACAGCATTCAGCTTTCATTTCTGTTATTAAAATATTACAAACACCGATTCTGAGTAAAATTGCTTGTATTTTGGACATTTAGTGTTTTGGAAATCTCTTATACAGAAGTGTTTTTTTTTTTAAATACTTAAAAAAAATCTTTACATTGATAAACACAACGCACCAAAACTATGAGAGTGAATCGAGAGTTTAACATAAATCTATGTCAAACCCTTGTGAAAGTTGTGTGATGAACAGTAGGTTAATACAGTCCAGTGATGCTTTGAGAGGTCTATTCGTGTGACGGCTGACAAATGTGCCGAGTGCTAAAGGATGCCAGCTAAAATATGTCTCCTTAATGGACCAATTGCTCAATTAAGTGGCTGATTTGTTCCGTGCCGCACTCTTTAATATGGAGAGAGTCATATTTCCTCCTAGATTAGTATAGATACTGGCTGACAGACTGCACTGCTCAAGGTATTTGGCCGGCATAATTCATTCATAATGCCACAATGCAGCCCATCTATCATCTCATTTTTTCCCTGCCACTTCCTCTCCCTCCCCAATTCACTTCCAGGCTCCTGGCTCTTTATCGAGGGGGGTTCTGTGTGTGTTGTGCGTGTGTTGTGTGTGTGTGTGTGTGTGTGTATGTGGTGGTGGTGGTGGTGGTGGGGTTGCAGGACAAGGTTGGGACGTTGGCAGGTTTTTTTTCTGTCCGTTGATGTATTAGGCAGCATATGCAAGCGATGAATTACCCGGCGAAGGGAGTCAATTATCCAGTCTGGGAAAAAAAACGGGAACGGTGGCCCTTTGCTTGGCCTAAGGGCCCCTTTTTCCATTTGAAGGCATGATTTTTAAAGAGGGGGTGAGAAGGTGGGGGGTGTACGTATAAAGGAAAGGGAAGCACAAGAAGAAGAAGAAGAAGAAGAAGAGAGGGATGAAGATTACAGAGGGGACATGATGGGTCTCAGATCCTCTCTTTAGCTCATTTGGTGTCATTTCTTTTTTTAAGTTTTTTTTTTTTGAAGGAGATTTGGAACAGGCAGCCATTTTTTTCACTCTCTCCTCTCATTTGTCCCGCTTCACATCAAACCCTGCCCCTGGTTTGACTATTAGAAGTGGAGGTCAATAGGGATATGAGAACTGCCACACGTGCTCGCACGTCCCAAACCACCGAGCCTTGTCACTTTTCCCCACTGATTTCACCCCCCACACCTCTCTCTTTTTTTTCCAAGGCGGAGGAGGGGGGACGTCCCGTAAGAGTCGCTGAAGAGATGCTGAATGCTTGCCAGAACAAGCTGACTGACATGGGTGACACTTAGGGAAATGAGGTCATTAGCTCGAATTACGGGGGGTTTTGATAGCTCAGTAATGGGTTTTAATGATGGAATTTAGCACGCTCAGCCACCAGGGACACGTGCCCAACACAGGCGGACAGGTCGTTTAATAAAGAGACTTTCCACTGCAGAATAAGGATTGTGTCTAAAAGAGTCTAAAATAAAATCCAGAGACTTACCTGCACCATCGTAGAGCCGTTTTTTTTTTCTTTTCCGTTCCTTCAATTTCCTGAATACTGAACACTTTTCATAAACCATATCAGAAGTCCAAAACCATACCTTGTTGTTCTTCTTCTTCTTGACCAATCCTACAGAGATAGAAGAAGTTGCGTAATAGTTTTATCAAGATAACAAACTGTACGATTTTCATATGATTTTATATTATGACCCAAACGGTGGATTCTGATTGGTCAAAAGGTAAGTAGTTTGCAGTAGTTCAGCTCCTAAATCACAGGTTTATACGCCATTAATGCACTTGTTAAAATACGTCATCGTTTCTATAGTAACAGCTTGTTCACAGGGACCTGTATGGCAGACGCCAAAAAAAAAAAAAAAAACGTTTATGGAAGGAGTCTCCAGTGTCAGCACTTTGTAACAGTCAGAGGTAAAACTTGGTTTCTTGGTAACTTCAAGAGCGAGAGAGAGAATAGAGAATAGACAACTGTAGAATTTACAGTTTTGATAGTTACTCCAAAATCACGTGCAGGTCATACAGGGATAGAGGTCACATTTATTATATTATTATATTATTTATAGTACTTTAAGCAGCATCATTAAGTAATGTCTGGAAAATACAAAAACGTCACGAAACTCTGTAGTTTTAACATCTGGAGGCCGCGCATTTCATTATCTACGCAACTGAGGCCACCTATAACATGTTGTATACGCGTGAGCATGTGTATGGCGCCTTCTAGTGGGCCTTCACTGAAATATGATAACACTATGTGTGGTGTAAAAATGGCTGCCAGTCCTGGATGTGATAGATGCATGTTGAGAGAAGCATTCCACCAGAAGATTGTCCAATTAGAGGATTAAAATCAGTACTATGAGCTTTTTTATTTGAAGTATTATTTGTATAATGCTGCTGAAATAACGTGCGTCAGTTTTGATTCTGCAGGCTTTAAGTGTAAGTGTAAACAAAACTACTTGCTAGAGGAATTTCAGTATTTTGTGTAAGTCAGTTAATGGCGTGAAAGAGAAACGGGATGGTTAAAATGCCTTATGGGGGGTGGGGGGGGGGGTTGGAAATGGGTGAAAATAATAAACTCAAAACGCCAACAACGATCTGCAAAATACATTTACCCACTGGGATGAACTAAATGTTTAATTTAGAAAAATAAACTGTTTTGCATGGTTATGTATCAGTCCTCGTATCAGGAATTTAACAGCACACGGTTGCCAGATGTAACACACGACAGACTACAAAAGAAAGAAAAAAAAAAGAAATAAAGAAGATTAAACAAACTGGCATCAGGCCACTCGGGGATTCTGCAGAGCTCCAGCTGTGTATGAAGAACTTAACATGAGTTCGTGCATCATATCTACTTCACCAGTAAGCTTGTTGAACTTTTTAAACTTCATTTTCCACCAGAACTCCTTCTGAATCATTCCATAGCCATAGTGAGGCGCCTAGTGTGCTAAAAAACTATGCTATAGCTCTCACAGAACCGTGTGAGGTTCTCTGAGGGAACAGACGGACTCTGATCTGGATATAAGGAGCAGATCCAGTGCTAAGCCACGGAGAGCGGAGTGTGTAATGGCTCGTTGAGCTGCTGAGGCCAGGCCCGGGGCTTCTAGCAGCCATATTTCAGCGTGTATCGATCAGGCACTGCGTAAACGCCGCCAGGCCTTCCTCCCCTCCGTCCTTGATCCTGTAAAGTAATAACCGTACGCGTGTCAGGGAGGTAATTATCATTGATCTGCTGGAGAAAAAGTGACAAATTTTGCTGTCGTACCGTGGCATGATTCATACCCGCGTTGGTGAACGGTGCTGAGCAAAACTGGGTTTGTTCCATTAGTACACGTAACCTTCACAACTTTTATCTAGAACATGAGTTACAAACATCAAATCAATCCAACATACCGTATTTGATAAAACAAATGCAGGACAGAGGTGTAGCTATGTGCTAATGACCAGAAGGTCGTGAGTTTGAATCCCAGCGTTGAACGTTTACGATTTATTCCATACGGTCACTGGGCCTCATTTATCAAACTGCATATGAAATTTATTCATAAATTGTTCGTAGGAGCATCTAAATGAGAAACTTGCTATTCCTGGACATCCAGTTCGTTTGGAAAAACGTTCGTACATTCCCTACGTTTCGCTCCCGATTTCGTGTAAATTTACTAACGTCTCACTAACGTGAACCGTGAACGATTCGGTTCAAATCATATAATTATCGATGAGTTACTGCGATTTTATGTATGATTTTATCGTCCGTCATGTTTAAATCACTTATTCATATGAATTGCATATCGATTTATTGAACGCCTTGTCATTTCCTATTAAAGAAAGCATAAAGTAAGACAAATAATTCGAGTTGTTTAATTAGGACAAAAGTAATGGCACCCGATAAGAGCAGGAAGCGTGTGTCTATGGCACCCGATGCACTGCAGTGGCTGAGCTGCACTATTGGAAGATTTAGCACATGCTGTGTTTAGGAGGCGCTGTTTCACCGTATAGTCAATATTTTGTCGTTTTCAACTCTGCGTGAAGTTTGGGGTGTGGTTAAATGTAAACGTGCTTGGCAAATTACGGGTGATTTGCATTTAGGATACCTGACGTTAGTGTTGAGATAGTTTGATGTATTTTTGTCCATAAGCTGTTACGATGCACTTTAGTTATCGACCGTAAGATGTAACTGGCTACTACTTGTTTGTTTAAAACATGAAGAAAGAGGCTTCATGACGCCGAGTAGTAAAAAAAAAAAAAATCCAAATCCAAACCAAACAACAAGAACCAACTTTGTTGCGTTGACTGGCAGCCTCTCTTCGGCCGAGTCTGCTAAAAAAGTTATGATCCTACTTAGCCGGCAGTCCCCACTGGCAACGACGGAGCAGAATGCAGCGAACACGTCAGCTGGTAACAAATGAGCGGGACAAGGCAAAGGGCTGTGAGATTGCCACATTCATCATGATGACGTCGAGGGCTCGTAGCGCTTACTGCTGGGTTTGTACGGACAGGCTAAGCCTCGGATCCTCGGATCCTACAGAACTTCCTTTTGATTAGAAGTGATGTGCTTCCGTGCGCCTTATCGGTGTATGGAAGTCTTTTGACTTTAATTCTCTAAAATCTCTTGTTTTTGCTGTCATTATGATTGTAGACATTAACAAAATGTTAATAAATGTTAATACAGTTCCCTAACCATCTTCTTGCTAATATAAACATCTATAAAAGCACTTTACATGCCAGAACACTCCTCTCTCTCTCTCTCTCTCTCTCTCTCTCTCTCTCTCTCTCTCTCTCTCTCTCTCTGTCTTCCCTCTCTTTGAGTTTTGATAGATGACTGATTGCCTGCCGGTACAGAAAGATTTATTAGTGTTTATCCAGCACTCGGTGGTCACCTGCGGCTTAGGGACCAGGGCCTGCTGCGTCAAACACACCACACACTCAATATGTGTGTGCATTTCAAGACTCTCATCCATTATATTCTTATATACACAAGACCCAGTGTGTACAGTATGCATCTGTATGCATGTGTGTGTGTATATATATATATATATATATATATATATATATATATATATATATATATATATTTTAGATATTCCATCCCTCGATTTCATCTCACCGGTTCAGACCCCTGAAGCCCATCGCCGGTCGATGGAGGAATAAACTTATAGGGAAAAACCTGATAGAGGTGACTCCTCGTGCTCCGACCGAACGGAGCGACCCTCAGATCTCAGCCATAAATTGTGATTATGGGCTAAGTGGGGTGAGCGGATGCAGGAATTCTTCGTCGGGATATTAGTTTGACACGGACGCACTCCGGGGAAAACACGCCGGCATCCAGGAAGTCTAAAGGACATTAAAGTCAGTCAGAATGCATTCATTCTTGGCTTCAGATGTAAAACCGTCTTTCACTCCAACTGTTAAGGGTCTGTGAGTGAAATTTTAAAAAGTTTCTTCAAAATGAAATCATGAAAGTTGTTCCAGTGATGTTTTTGGCTGATTACAAACTGAAAACCAGCGCTAGTTTACTTCCACGTCGTCATAGCGACAGAGCAAAAAGTGTCAATGCTAGACCAATATTATCATTATTTTGACTTCAAGATCATGCTAGCTATGAAACCAGACAGTAAAAATACTGTGCTACTTGCTCAAGTTATTTTACTAATACCAGTACTCTTTGATAATATGTTTTGCTAATATTTTGCGCTAACACTTTTCACTTATATGTTTGCTAATTCTTCCTTTTTGTTGCAAGGAAATATTATCTACCAATGATTCTAGCGAGTCTAGCGTCGTACCTCTTGAATCTTGAAAATCTTAATTTGTCTTATATTCTTAAAAAAAATATATAAACCTCCAAAGATAATTTTTGTGGGTCTAGAAGAGTCTATAGTGCTTCAAAACTTTAGATTTATTATATTGGAATATTTTAACAGTTCAAAATGACAACGTATAGCGTTTAGGAACTGAAGCTGTGCTAGTTTGTTTTGGGGTTTTTTTTGCTAATAGGAACTGCTTAGCATTAGTTCTAGGACTGTTCTTGGAACATTTTATCAAATCAAAATGATGCTAGCTGTTAAAAATCTGGTAATATGTTTCATGCTGTACATCTTATCCTCACGTCATGGCAAGGCTAGTTCACACATACAGTATATAAAGGGTTCGTGCTCGTAGCTGAAGTGAATATATGATTATAAAGCCGGCGTTTGACGTGTTTCGCACCACATGTGCATGTTATATCGACGTATATTAGCCTTTGGTCATGGGAGATAACGGTGTCCATTAGTGATGACACGTGTGGACTCAGGATGCTCATCCTGGTCGCTGTATATCATTGCGCTTGCTGTAACCTTTCCCGTGTGAGAGATAGGGAGATAGCGAGAGTGAGGAAGCGGAGAGGATGGAAGGAGACGGTGAGAAAGACAGGCAATCATTTCTCTCGTTGAGGGCAGCGGAGCGGGGAGGCGTGTAGATGAAACCCCATTTTCCTCTGATTAAGTCCTCCAAAAATATTCCATTTGTCAGTGCCAGCGCCGGTGATGGCGGCCCCGTGCAGCCAGCCGAGTGTGTCTGTTGACTATGTAGCGCTGCCGATTTACATCGGTCACTGACAACATCATCTACTCACTAATGTCCTCCTTCACTCTTCTCTAAACCCCCCCTCTCATTGTCAGCCCACCTGTCTCTCTCTCTGTCCACCTGTCTCTCGGCGTGCCCCCCCTCCTCTGTCCACCTGTCTCTCTCTCTCTCTCTCTCCCTTTGTCCCTTTGTCTCTTTCTCTCATTCTCTCTCGCTCTCCCTTTGTCCCACTGTCTCTTTCTCTGTCCCTCTGTCTTGCTCTCTCTCTCCCGCACTAGCTCTAGCTCCCTCTCTCTTTGTCCCACTGTCTCTCTGTCTATCTCAGTCTCTCTCTCTTTCTCTCTGTCCCCTTGTCTCTCGCTATCTATCTCTCTCTTTGCCTGTCTCGCTGTGATTCTCTGTCTATCTTTCTCTTTCTCTGTGTCTATGTGCACTGTGTTTGTCTCAGTCTCTTTTTCTTTCTCTCTCACTCTTTCTTTTTAACTGCCTCTCTCCATCTCTGTATGTCTCTCTCTCTCTCTCTCTCTCTCTCTCTCTCTCTCTCCCTCATGTTTCCTCTTTCAGTGTTTCAGCCTATTTTAACTTGATCTGCTCTCATTGCAGGGTTGGCTGCAGCGATTTCCTAAAAAAAAAAAACGAGAGAGAGAGAATAAAAAAAAAAGAAAACGAAAAAGGACCCGTCTCTGTCATAGGCGCGCTCAATGTCATCAATTTCAATTTCCAATCTCCTCTCGTCTTTTTTCCCTGTCTCCTCACTACCAACCTTAGCCACTCTCTCCTGCCCTGCTTTCTCTCAGGGAGTTTTTTCTCTCTTTTCTTTTTTACTTCTCTCCTCCCCAAGCCTCATGGCCCTCACCCTCGTTCTCCTCTCTACACATATTACCCATTACCTAGGCCTGCGCTTTCTTAGGCTTTGTGAAATAGAATGCAATTTCGCCCCTCGCCTGCCTCGTGATGAGACCCAAATGAAAGATCGTTAATATTTTGTTTTAAAGAAGAAATGCACACACAATTGCTTCCTCACATTTCAATATCTGCACTCGTGTGTGTGTGTGTGTGTGTGTGCGTGTGTGTTTGGGGGGGGGGGGGGCGCCTTTTTTCCCTCCATCGTCTTACACCTTCAGCCGGCTAATGGTGAACACACGACCTCGCAGATATGAACAACACAATGTTTCCCTTCCAAGGTTTGTAAGATTGAAATGAAACCAGCGGTGGGGACGAGGGGTTTGGTGTCTGGGGGGTGGAGAGGTGTATTTGGGGGGGTTGTGGGGGGGATACTGGGGGCTGCGTTCCAATTTGTCAGGTCAGAAGACGGAGTGGCAACATTAGCAGGCCAGACAAACCAAACCGGGTCCCGGTCTGTCATTTGTAAGCGTGCAATGAACTGACAGGTTTATGAGGTGTCTCTTTTCTTTTGCCTCTAAACGCTCTCTGTGTTGACTGACAGACTGTCTGTGCTAAAGTGGCCTCACTGCTCTGAATGTAAAGTCCCATTTCGTGCTGTTTTAAACCATTAAAAGTAACCTGGCTGGAAAAATATGAAACAGGAGCTACTAAAACGATAATACATCACTAACATTAGCTAAGTAAGCTAACCAGCTAGCTATCTCCTAGCAAACTACTAGCTCAGTGGAATTTCAGTATCTGTTCCTGAGTTCACATAGTTATTGTCTCAGTAATTTATTTAACAATATAAAATCTGTCAAAATATAACCACTGTTGTTTATCACTAACATTGGCTAAGTAAGCTAACTGCTAGTAAACTAGCTTGTATTTATCACTGAGTGAGATTACACTACGAAGCATTATTGTCTCGGTAGTTTACCTAACAGCAACCAAACCCGTGAAAATATAAAGTTACCACAACAACAATGATTGTTTATCAATAACATTCGACAAAGAAGCTAACTGACTAGCTAGCTGCTAATAACCTAGCTCACATTTGACACCAAGTCTCCGAGACTCAAATTCCGTCATCAAATTACAGTAATTTATTTAACAGCAGCCGAAGCTGTTGAAATATGAAACGCTACTATAACAAGCGCGATTGTTTATTACTAACATTAGCTAAGTAAGCTAACTGGCTAGGTAGCTGCTGGAACACTAGCTCATATTTGTCTCCCAGTTTGTTTCATTTTACATTGACTCAGTGATTTATTTTACAGCAGCTAAATCTTATAAACAAACAAACAAACAAACAAACAAACAAAAACTGTTATATTTTATCACTAACATGAGCTAAGTAAACTAATCGGATAGCTAATTGCTAGTAAACTAGCTCAAATTTGTCACCGAGTGCGAATTCTGTACCCGAGTCACAATTTACATCTCTATTACCTCAGTAATTTATTCAACACCAGCCAAACCTGTTCCATTATAATGTCACCGTAACAACTGCTAACACGAGCTAATCCGTGGCTAAGAGCTTCCAAGAGGAGTTATCTATTTACGCGTCATATTATTCAATTCACGGTTATGTAGAAACAGTAAAACAGTGTGAAAATGCTAGCTTTAATGCTAATAATAAAAGAAATGCTTTTAGGAAATAACTAGCACTCAATATGAGATCACAGTAACTAGCTTTGCTCTGTTTTTACAGATACATTAGCATTATGGAACTAAGAGTATGCTAACTTTCCTATTTTAGCATTCATTAGCTATACAATTAGCATGATGCTTTTAACATGGCTTTCATTTTTAGGATTTTTAAAAAAAAAAATTGCTAGCTTTGTGCGTGTTTTTATTAGTGATTTGAAGAAGATCATGCAAACACATTTTCCCCGAGAACTCCTCCATGCTAGTCAAAAATGTTGTTTTTTTAAAAAAAAAGAATAATCATAACGAATGTTTGAGTCTTTATTAATGGTGGAAAGGGATGAAAAAAGAAAAAAAAAAACACGCTGCAAGTAAAAAGGAGGAAGTGGGAGGAAAAGAACATGATGCGAGGAGGAAAATGAGAGAGAGAACAGTTGTGAAATTTAATTTGGAAATCAATCAGTATTCATTAGCCCGTGAGGCATTTGCTCACTCGCTGGCTGGCTGTTTCTCGCTCTCTTTCTCTCTCTCTCTTTCTCTCTCTTTCTCTAACGAAACATTTTGCCACTCAGCATGGCACCTCTCGTACTCACTGCTCACCCAGGCATTGCCCGCTTTCCTCGCCGCTCCGCTCCCTAACCAAACTTTACCCCCGCCGCCCCCTCATTAGCATTTCATTAGCATCTCATTTGCATAGCCGTTTCTTAGGAGAACTTTCCTCGTCTTACTTTAATTGTTTTTTGTTCTTGACAGCAGAAGGAGAAAAACCAGGGCCTGAAGCAGCGTGGCTGAACAGAACAGAGCATTTAAGAAGATTTGAAGCCTGGAAATAGCGAAGCATTATATTATATTATATTATAAAACATCATTTATAATAGCTTTAAGCATCTTACTGTCTATGATTCAGTCATCTGAGTTAAGTTTTTTTTTTTTTTTAAATGTCAATTAAAAAAAAAAGACGAAAATTTCACCTGGGGTTTTTCTCTTTAAAAAACATGAATAAATGTAAAAAAATCCCCCAAAAAAACCCCTAAATAAACGTTTATAAAAATAATAAAAATGGTATTATAATATAACATAACAAAATATAATACATTTTGAATAAAAATCCAATCAGAAACCACAAGGACAGTTAACATACTGCCTCTGAAACTCAGTGAAATAAAACTCAATTAAAATGAAACATTTATTTATTCACTGCTCGTTAAATCTAAAAACCTCAAAACTCTTTCAAAAAACTCAAACTAAAAATGTGTAAAAATCTAAATAAATAAATAAGTAAAGACAAATAAATTATAAACCCAGAATTTGCAATGAAGCTTTAAAAAAGAAAAAAAAAAAAGAAAGAAAATACCTAGTATCGCATTTGAATTATTATTTATATAATTATATGTAATCATATTCTACAGATTGTAAATGCTTCTTGTCTGCAATGTTTTGCTAAGGTTTTATTTTTGGCAGCCTCACACACACACACACACACACACACACACACACACACACACACACAGGGTAATTAGCAGGCTGTCAGTGAGGAGGATGGGGTCACACAGGCAATTAAGAGTGTGACAGCTGCATGAGTGTGGGAGTGTAGTGCAGTGTGTGTGTGTGTGTGAGGCCTGACAGACTGAGGGCTCACTCTCGCCAGGGTGTGTTCACCCACACACACCCTGTCACCACAAACTGGTTTTGCACTGGAGGCTAATGTTGCTAACAAGTACATGGACACATATCCAGTTTAGCATCAAGTGAAGTCAATGAGGTGTTATCGTCATTCCTCAATACAGCCTGTATACGCTGGGACGGAATGGTGTTTCTCCTGGACCACGGCGCAACACAACAGTACACAAGACTACATAAAGTGCAAACACACACCAGCGTGAGACGAGTGCAAGACCCAGAACATGGACCGTAAAACTATTGTGTAGTGGAGCAGCAGATAAGTGTCGTAGCAAAGAGTCTCGTAAATAAACGGCGTCTGATGCAGCTTTGTGCTACACGCGGATTAGTGTTCTCTTTTCAATGAAGTTTGTTATCGAAGTGAAAACATTAAATAAAATGAAAAAGGAAAACAAAAAAAGTTAGAGAAGGTTAGCTTTACAGTAATTACGATGTGCCGTGCGGAACTTTTTCTTCTTTTGTATATAAAGAAATGGAAGGATATGTTTGTGACCGTATATATATATATATATATATATATATATATATATATATATATATATATATATATATATATATACACGCTACATATGTACAGCTATGAGCTCACGTTTTTTTCTAGCATGTTTCGGTTTGTACTCCTCACACTAAGTAAGAAATTTCGGCCGCTAATAGATAATCAGACAGAAATCATAAAGCTAAACTTGGCTTATGCTGCGTTCGGCGTACCTCAGAAGTAAGGACGTGGAATTATGTGGTCTTCAACCTACAAAGAAGGGAAACAACATGGACGCCTCGACGTTCGTCTTTTGTTAGCAACAAGCTAGCAGCTAAGTGTGATGAGTGATGTATGTCTTCCTCCTCGACAAAACAGTGAACCGGACAGTCAGTGTTTTAACTAGATTTAACAAGTGAACGTGTCTGTGTTGAGGGATCTAAAGCTAATACGTGTTATATACAGTGGAATTCATTTAAAGGTAAGACGCGCCGCTGCTGTGTTTACTGCTGATGCTGCGAGCGGCCATTTTGATTCGATGTCACTTGATGAATTCAGGATCGAGGAGACCCGAGTTTCCGGGTATTCCAGAATTCTGAGCCGAGGGGGCGTTCACTTTGGTTTTTCCTAATCGGAGGTTGGACACGACGAGTTATTTTGGAAACGCTGTGTTAAATGATAATGTTTAGTCCAGGGGTGTTCAATCTTATCCGGAAAGGGCGGTCACGCTTTCACCCCGGATTGGACACCCCTGGTTTAGTGAAAATGGAACTACGGCGGTTTTTAACTTCGTGACGTACATTTTTTTTTAATAGATAACAGTGTCATGCAGCAGCAGAAACGACATCAGAACGTACATCTGTTCTTCGTCTTATAGAGCAAGTAGAAAACGAAATATACAAACTTCAGAAAGCGAAACGATTGCAGTTTGGATACGGAGGGGAAATTTTACCGAGCTATTTCTTTAAACTGTGGCGCTGAATTACAGCTTAGCAGCATTTGTGATTGCTTATCAGTAAAGCATGTCACTAAAGCTATCAGGGATTCCCATTCTTGTGCTTGTGCGCGTGTGTGTGTGTGTGTGTGAGAGAGAGAGACAGAGAGAGAGGGGTTTCAT
The DNA here is from genome assembly GCF_023375685.1 of Ictalurus furcatus. Taxonomy (NCBI): domain Eukaryota; kingdom Metazoa; phylum Chordata; class Actinopteri; order Siluriformes; family Ictaluridae; genus Ictalurus; species Ictalurus furcatus. Next base: position 22,198,985 of record NC_071274.1, read on the forward strand.
GCTGTGCAGTAATGTAGCTGTGATTTCCCAGTCATTGCATTCTGACAGACACTCATCCGAAACTCACGGCGAGAAGCCAGTGTGCCACGTGGCACAGAGAAAGATCCACACAGAATAAACAATCTAAAATCACACCTTTCTGGAAGATGTGTTCATTTCAACTTCTGAGATTTAAAAACAATGATTTTTCAGGTGTATTTTTTTTTTTTTTTACTGAATTAGGCAATAAAGTGAAGTGCGTTGGAGTTTGATAAGATGCTGTAATCCGTCAGCAGTTCGAGCTTGTCAAAGGTGCGCGTGATAAGTTGACATTGACGGCACGCCTCGCTTTGACAGTGTCCCCTAAACTCTATTAAAAAAAAAAAAAAAGCAATGCTTTGCTAGGTACACATTCGGCATGGTTCAGAGGGGAGCGCTTTTTCAATCTCTTCTCTATCATTTTTGAATATCATTAGCGAAGAGCAGTCCATTTTCCATGCTTGCCAGAATCAAGTCCCAGGGAGAGTCGGCGCGAGAGACAGAGAGGAGAAAAAAAAGAGAAAAAGGGTGACTCAAAAAGTCTGGTGATTTATCATCTTAGGCCCGAGCTGTGCATTGACATTAAGGGTCTGATGAGAAGAGCGTGTTGGCGGGATATTAACATCCTGTTATCATTTCAAATCTTTCTCACACACACACACACACACACACGCCAACACCGGCGGCCGTGACAGGCGGCGAGGCAGCACACGCTCTCTCTCGATGACTGGGCTCGATCACCTGTGACAGTTTTGATTTGATGTCACTTTTCCCCCGTGCGTAGTTTGTCTGAGCGGTTAAGAGGTAATTGTGTGACATTAGCATGGAGGAAGCGGACGGAAGGGAAAGGAAGGAGGGAGAGGGAGACGGGGGAGACGCCGGGCTCTCGCTTTGTCTCGAAACACGGCACAACTCGGGGCAGCGGTTATAAATGGCCTCCATTTCCCAAACCGCTCCGTTCTCCGTTGTGGAACGCAGCGCCGCGGGGTAAAAAAAAAAGGAGAAAAAAAAAAAAGAAGGAGGTGGTGGTTTGTGTGGAACCGGGGCTGAGAGAAAAGAGGCTCTTTTTCTCAGGGGGGAGGAACGGTGACATGGAGGAAACACACCCCAGGTAGTCTGGTATCAGTCAGGAAAGCGAACAGGCCCACCATGCGCACTCGGATATAAACGTACCAAACCATCACCAACAAGCGTAGACTTCTACCTCAAAAGGTCCGAGTGCTGTACCTGTAACGAGCTCTTAGAGTAAAGGTCCAATTATGTAACTGAAACATATACTATATGCACATTCTTTACAGGTAAACTATACAGTAGGTACTAAAGGTGCAAAGGATAAACGCTTCATAGTACCACACCATCATAGGCCTACTTTTCTCCTTTGAAGGTTTACTGTATGTACAGTACATTAAAAAAAATGACCGCATTCACTCATATATGGCATTCCCTCCACTGTCTAAATAAAACCTAGAACGGTTCTTCTGTGTCGTCACCGTATACACTTCTAGCGTTTAAACATCATCTTTGGCGTGTTTTTATGATTTCTCGTCAGTCCCTTTAAAAAATAAAAAATAAAAAATAAAAATAGGAGTTGTTTAGAAACCTGGAACCTTTCACCATCCAATGAACCCATGAAAATCTGTTTTTTTTTCTCTCTGGAGTATACTTCAGAGCGGACTATACCGCTGGATTGTACTGTTTTTTGTTTTTTTTAAAGCCTTTTTTAAATACCTATGTATTTCTGCATTTAGGGACCAAAATATACGCTTTTAAAAGACAAAAATATGCACCATAGTATATCAATTTCTACAGATCTGTTTCCATTTGTAAAAACTGGTGAATGGTGAACCGAAAACACTTCAGTTAGCATCATACAAGTGTTAATACGGTGGGGGAAAAGAAAGAAGATGAACTGGAGATTAACTGGAGAAAAACGTCCAGCTAAAAGTCAGCACACTGCCGTTTCTCAACATGGAGCAACACACTGAAGTTGGGTTAGCGGTTGATGCTAAGTGTAATCACGGCAGTCTTACTGATGATTCTTTTAGTAATTTACCAACACATCTGAGGGAAATGTTGACATCCTCATCGATTTTATATCGTTTCCACCGTCCCTATACCTTTAAGTTTCCCGTATGAAGGAGTTTAGCTACGTACTGCCTAGCTAAGTCGTCAGCTAGCATCTTCTCATGACTCGAACCGTTTGAACAAGACACGTATTGACCGTGAAACTGTGTGTGGCTGTGAAATCTAAAAATCCTGTGTAGAAACTGACAAATAAACAAACTAAAACACTTCAAGTAGCATCACACAAAAACGGCTAATCCGAACGCAGCTCGCAAACAGCTTGCTAAACAGTGTGATGTTCATTTTGGGAGGGGGGGAGGAGGGGGGCGGGAGGGGTGTCTTACTGATCATATTTTTAGTCATTTACTAACACATCTGAGGGAAATGTTGACATGACTAGCAAACGCTTTCTCTTGACTTGAACCACACGTGTGTTTACCTGGCCATCTTTTCATTTGAACATGGCTGAGAGACTGTGTATGGCTGTATAATCAAAATAAATAAATAAATAAATCAATAAATCATCTAAAAACTGACAGGTTAACATTCGGTTAGCATCATATACAGTAAAATTCACTTATCCAAATTAACAAATCAAATCTTTCACAGAAAGTGGACTCTCTTTTTTTTTTTTTTTTTTGACAGTGGTAATACATTAAAAAAAAAAAAAAAAAAGGTTTACAAAAAGTCAGTACACTCAAACCTTTGTTTTAAAAGAAGGTAGCCTATGACATACTGTATATGCATGTATGTCTTGAATACAGTTCCTCCCTTATCTACACACACACACACACACACACACACCAATCACAAATCAACACTCCTCAAACGAGGTCTCATCCCAGTAACTCCCATTAAGGACCGGTCTTTAAGACTCATGATTCTTTTAACACCATAAGGCCCTTCTACAGTGCTCTCTTAAATATTGATGATAGGCTGATTAGCCCTCTGGTCCCACACACACACACACACACACACAGTGAGCTTCAGGCAGCCTGGTGATAAACTGGCGCTCATTAAACACACCACGCAGAGTGTGAACAAACATCTCTAATCACGGCCTCTTAAAGACTCTTAATGAGCTGATGTAATTAGCCGGCACCGAGTAAATCTTTTTCTCTCCCGGTCTGTTTGCCAGGCTAATTTGTCTGGTATAGATTAGTGGATGAGAAGAAGCATGTGTGTGTGTCTGAGAAAGAGAAAGAGATGTTTGCTTGGTGATTTGTCTCCCATTGATTAGAGTGAAGGAGAAGCAACAGTCATTAGTTCTGTGTCTGTTTAACGGTCCAGAGTCTCGACCCTTTTCAGCTGAAATGTAATATCTACAGTATCGACAGCTCGGCAAGAAATGTATTCAGGTGAAGCAAGACGTTACAGCACGAGATCTTATCAGTGGCTTGATAAGACAACGTGTGTATGTTGTGTTCATTCGTTTTAAAATGAAAATGGGGACATTGCTTTTTATTTGTTTTGGGGGTTTTATTGGAACGCACTAAAATATTAAATGAATTCATTTGGCTCATGAAATTTGTTTTTTTATTTTTTTATTAACATATCTCGTCATTTTCAATTGTTTCTAACACACAAAGTGTAGAAATCCAATTTGTATGAGTCCAAATATATATATATGTATATATATATACATATTTACACACACACACACACACATATTGTATATATATATATATATATATATATATATATATATATATATATATATATATATATATATTTGGACTCATACAAATTGGATTTCTACACTTTATATATATATTATATATATATATAATGCCACTGTGTGAACTTTTCGACCTGGAAGTACGGGTGGGAGGTTCTACAGACTTTTAGACATGAGTAACTATGGATACTTATTTAAAAATAAATAAATAAATAAATAAACGATATAAAACACGTTCAGAAATACATTTTGGATGATTCAAATATTCTTCAATATTTCAGCTTGTAGCAGAATCGCAGCGGAGAGCTTTGTGTAATATTTTTTGTTGTAAAGATCGAAAATTGATTTGAACATCTCATCCGCGTAGATAAAAAATTCAAGAAAAACAAAACACGGACCGATGGAGCCGACGCGATACGCAGGACTGGTATTGGACGGATATCAGCAGAAAACAAAATGGTGGATCAGACATCTGAGGGGAAAAAAAGAATAAATTCGATCTAATCCTGTAACAGATATAAGATCAGTCAGTCCGTCCAGGATCTCTCGATTTTACGATCGCAGAAATTGACGCAAAAATCAAGCAAACTACGCAATATTCGGAGGAGCTCGCAATTTTTCACAAATTACCGCAGATTTTCAGCAGATTGATGACGTCATCACGACGTGTTCGACCGAAGCCCTCTTCCATTCACGTGTGTCGAACACGAGTACAGTTAAAAGGTCTCATTTACCAACAAACACCACTGCGAAAGCGCGTGCACAACTATTTTACGCGATTGCGATTTCGCCGATTCGAGTAGCAAGTGGCATCACAAATTTATTTTTTTTAAAAAGCCGTAGCGAAATCAAGCATTCCTGGCCACAACAATCACAAATCGTTGATTACAACTGGATTTGGAAGCTTTTTTTTTATTATTTTTTTTTTAAACTGGTAACGTTCACATATAAAGAGACTGTTTTGATTGTATTTTTTTTAAGGATTGATTTGTATTTTATCTATACTTTATTACATTTATCTTATTTGCAGTGCAAGTCATTTTTATGTAAACGCTTTGTAAAGGTTTTGTGTTAGTCGTATTTTTAAATGCTTCAGTATTTAAATATGATTTTTAAGCTTATAGAAAAACAGGTGCAGTATGTACAGTACATCGATATGGTCTGATACTCAAGGATTCAGTATCGGTATTGGAAAAAAGACAAATTGGTATCGTGCCGTCTCTAACGCAGGTGGCTATTACTACTACACACTCGCATTTAAAGACAGACAGACAGACAGCCAGACAGACAGACAGACAGACAGACAGACAGACAGCTTTCATGAGCTCTAATCTTTTGTTTTTTAAATTCGTAATGCTCTACCGGGTTCATGCTCTCCAGGTTTTTCTCCGCATTCCAAACCAACACGAAAGCTCGACCCTTTTCATTACGTTCTGTCGTTCGTCCTTTTGCGTCGTCATTTCTACTTCGCTTGGGCAAACAGATGTTTAGTCTATCTAGTTTTACGTTCTAAAAGGAATGTTTTGGGGAAAAAATTACGATGGAGTAAATAATCCACCTCATTCACGTGCATTAGGGCCGTACTGCACACTTGCTGATGACGTGTTACGGAAAATATCAGCGCAAAGCTAGGGGGCGTGTCACTCTGAGGGTCTCATCGATAGGCTGTGGGAATCTACAGTCTGGGCTGGAAAGAAATCAGCTCCAGTCTCGCTTTTTTACTTTTTCATACCCTGTTGCGTGGGCCGAAATAATTCGCCTTCTCTCAGACGTTTGTTAACACCGAATAATCCGATGCGGACGCCAAAAACTAAACTGTATTGATGTCTTTTGAGCTTTGAAGTTGAAAGTGAGGAGTCACGCTAGCACATTTGTACTACTTTTTTATTTATTTATTTATTTTATTTATTTATTTTTTCCCATAACATTGACTCGCCACAGCTGAGAGCTTTTAGAAAAATGTACAAATCTGAGAAGAGTAATAGTTCTATTATGAGGCGAGTTTCTGAGACCGAGTCCCAGCCTTGATCCTGCAAATGTCCTCTTCCTCTCCGCCGGCATGGATGGAGGGGTATAAAGCATATTTTTGTGAGAGAAAAAATCCAAGAGGATCAAGAGAGAAAGAGAGAGGGAGGAAAAAAAAGAGAGCTAGACCATTCCTGGCCTATTTCTGCCTGCCTTTCTTCCCCCCGGCCACAAAGCCGTGCTAGGCCACTTTTCAGCCTCCCGTCCTCTACATGTCGTTCTGATCCATTTGTTTTTATCCCGATCCTGGATTTGGAGAGATACAAAGCTGATTAGACAACAAAAGCATATGGGAAGATAAAGGACACTTAGGTAATGGGTTTTGACAGCCTCTTTGGCGCAGAATGAAAAGGAAAAAAAAAAAAAGCCGACTCATCCTCTTTCTGTTGCTTTGCTGCAAATATGTTTGTTATTCAGTTTCTATGCCAACTGATTTGAAGCAGCTTGAGTGGATGGAAAAGGGGCGAAAGATGTTCGTTTTGGATGAGAGAAACAGTCAGAGAGGTCGGTAAACCCAACACAAAGCTGCATGAGAAACGGGTCTGCCTTGGCTGCAGCAATCTGCCTGGAGATGCAACAATATCAAAATTAGGCACTCGAAATGCACCGGTGCTGTAATGTAAATCATTCAGGCCGATTACTTTTTTTTGTAATGAAATATTTAAAGAAGGAAAATTTTAACGTCAAATCACAAGTTATTTCCTACTCTGGAAAAACATTGAAGTTGGTTGATGTGGTAAAAATTATTATTATTATTATTATTATTATTATTATTATTATTATTACTACTACAATAAACCTTAATTATGCAGCACCTTTTACAAGGCATCTCAAAGTTCTTTAAAGTGTAAAGTAAAAACAACAACTAGTAAACATGTAATAAAGAAAATCAAATATACAAAAATACACTTATTAGATAGTAAAATTATTTATATGGAACAAATAAAAGCAGTGACCAAAATATATATATATGTTATAATATAATATATATATATATATCAATCATTTATTTTGTTTAAATCAGTGGTATATGGAGTCGGAAGAATGTTTATCTGTCATGAGTTCCAGATCTTTGGCGCATAAAAATCTGATCTTTGGTCAGTAAAAAATCCTGAAGAAATTGATCATAAACACAAACGTTTCGCTTAAATACTGTCGGGGAATTGTTTTGTTACAGCGTATTAGATCGAAGTCACCCATTCAATTGTTTTTTTGTTGTTTTTTTTTTCAAAATGTAAATGTAAATACTACGACGGTGGTTCTCCAAAAAAAACAAAACAAAACAACAACATAAAAAATAAATAAATCGAGATTTAATTCATAAGCAAATGGGAAATTCTCGCAAGCTTACATCTTCTTTTCCCAGTGTTGCATGGACTTCATTTGCATATCGGAACATGATTGGCTCATATATGTTATGATGCAATAAGTTCTGCCTGTCACATGTTCAATACAAATGCAGGTTTTTCTGTCGTCTGCAGTGACAATTTTCACACTTTAACACCCCCAAATTGATTTAATAATAATAATAATAATAATAATAATAATAATAAGTTTTATTACATTTATGGTACTCTAAAAATAACCGAGATTAAATTGTTTAGTTCTGCAGTTACAAAAATCAGGCTATGGAATATATAACACAGTGCATGTAATCACAAATAACAATTATATAAACAAATTATGAGAACATGAATTCAGAATTTAAGCACAAGTCTGATTTTGATTACTGCTTAAATCATTTCAGTCTACATTCATTTATATTAAAGTGAATTATATAAACAAAATGTTAAAAAAAAAACAAAAAAAACCGAGCAATGGGAAAAACGTTATGGGTATGTTAATCGATGGTTGTTTGTGGACTGTCTACATACACAAACACCCTATAATCCAGTCAAGTCATATTTTGCAGGATTTTCTTCTACAATAAGACAAAGTACAAAACATATTTACTGACATTCTTCTACCTCCAGTATTGCGAATAACACTTGGGAGGTGTTTACGTGCTTAGCTGAGATAAAGAAGGAGATGAACAGAGTGTGGATTAGAGTGGTGGGATGATTATGGTCCGGCACAAGTGTCGTTTGTGTGTGTGTGTGTGTGTGTGTGTGTGTGTGTGTGTGTGTCAGGGGGGTGGGGGTCCTCAGACCTCAGCAGTGGGAGAGTATTAATCCGAGCTCAGTGGGAGCAGGACCTTGGCAAACAGCTCCCGCTGCTAGAGCTTTAGCCGACACCCGAGCCTGAGAGAAAGTCCAAAATCTTCACATTAGCTCCCTGCGATTCTTCGGCTCAGGCCGTAAGCTCTTTTTCAAGACGGAGAGCGCAAATAAATCTTAAACCCTGCCCCGCCTCCTTTCCTTCCCTTCCCCAGACCGTGACCCATGAGAACACACACCAGCGTCAGTCACCAGCGACCCGCTCACTGAGAGTCATGAAATCAGACGGATTTGGAAATCGAGATTGCGTACGTTTTCTAAAGCGAGGAAGAGGAGGAGGAGGAGAAGGAGAAGGTGGAGGAGGAGGAGGAGGAGGAGGGAGGCACTTTAGGACTTTAAGAGGCCGACTCCAAAGCAACGGCACTCCCCAAAATCACATCCTGTCTGTTTAAGCTTTAGCCCGCTTTACATGTTAGTCAAAGCCAAGTTCAGGTGATTTCACAGTCGGCAGGCCGAGAGCTCGATGTCTGAGAGTTAAAAACAGTCTGCGCATATTTTATAAATGTGAACATTTTTAATAAATGTGAAAATCTGCCCAAAATGAAAGCTGGGAACAATCAAACTGTTGGGATGGTTACATTCCACCTCAAAAAACAGGAAATTTGTCTGAATTTGTACAAGGATTAGTGACGCAGTTGATTTCGTTAAATTTATCATTAATCAAGTCGTACGAGAAAGCACGACCCTGCGCCTGATCCGGACAAGTGTTACACGTCGACATCTTGGAAGATGCCTTGAAAAGATTTTAAAAACACTTTGATGGCTGGAGAAGACACAGAGATGACATTTTCTTTCCCGAGTGTTACGTTTAACATTTAATCGTCACAACAAAAAAAAATCTTAACCATCGTACAGTGGATCTAAAAAGTCTACACACCCCTGTTAAAATGGCAGGTTTGTGTGATGGAAAAAGCTTGAACCCTGGATAAATCATGTCAGAACCTTTTCTACCTTTATTGAGAAATTTCAACCTATTCATTAAAGTGAAAAACAATAAGAATCATTTTAAGGGAAAGAAAAATTAAAAAAATGTATAATAACCTGGTTGCATAAGTGTGCGCACCCCTAAACTAATACTTAGCTGAAGCAGCTTTAGATTTTATCACAGCATTCAGTCTTTTTGGGTACGAGCCAATCAGATTGGAGCATCCTGACTTAGCAATATTTTGCCTTGTAAAAGCATTCTAACTCGGTCAGATCTCCTGTACACGGCCCTCTGCAGGTCACCACACAGATTTTTGGTTGGATTTAGGTCTGGACTCTGGCTGGACCGTTCCAGAACCTTGGACTTGTTTTGGCGAAGCCGTTCCTTTGTTGATCTGGAGGTTTGCTTCGGCTCGTTGTCGTGCTGAAAGGTCAAACTCCTCTTCATCTTAAGTGTTTTAGAAGAAGCCTTAAAGTTTTGCACCAGAATTGACTGATATTTGGAGATGTTCATGATTCCCTCCACCCTGATTAAATCCCCAGTTCCAGCTGAAGAAAAACAGCCCCAAACTACGATGCTGCCACCACCGTGCTTCACCGTGGGGATGGTGTTCTTCTGGTGATGCGCTGGGTTTTTTCTGCCAAACATATCTTTCGGTATCGTGGCCAACAAGTTCAACTTTGGTCTCATCAGACCAGAACACGTTATTCCACACGGGTTTGGGAGATTGGATGTACTTTTTGATTTATTTTTTGGTTACAAAAAATAGGGCGGTTGCCGCCCTACCCCATCGCCCAGAGATACGAAGCATTCAGGAGATTACCGTCACATGTAGGGAGGAACCAGTACTTGCCAGAAATTGCTGCAGATATTTTAATGTTGCTGTAGGCCTCTCTGCAGCGTCCCTGACCGGTTTCTCCTGATCTTCTCATCAGATTTAGAGGAACGTCCTGTTCTTAGTAGTGTCACCGTCGTGCCATATTTTCTCCACTTTACAGTGTTCCATTGCATAACCACTGCCTCGGAAATTTATTTGTAACCGTCTCCTGATTGATATTTTTCAACAATGAGACCTGCTTTGTAAGCTCTTTGTGGCCCAGGGCTTTTCCAGTTGGATGGTGAAGATGATGTCAGGAGAATCCGATCGGAACAGCCGGACTTTATTTGGGGTTAATCAGTCACTTTAATTGATGGCAGGTGTACACTAATTAGTATTTAACATGAGTTTGAACGTGATTGGTTGATTCTGAACACTGCCACGTTCCCAATAATAAAAGGGTGTGCACAAGTTTTTTTGTTTTTTTCCCTCCTCCCCTCAAATGATTACTGTTTCGCACTTTAATTAATAGGTTTAATTTTCACAATAAAAGGTAGAAAATGTTCTGACGTGATTTATCTTGGTTTCGTTTTTTCTTTTACATCACAAAAATCTTCCATTCTATAAATGTATATATATATATATATATACATATTCACAAATTACTGACAAATCTTTAAATATTTGCTCGAATAATAAGGCTTATTGGTCAGATTTATGCAATCCGTTACCATAACGCTTCAATCAATTTCTCTCTGTCGGGTTTTGATTAGAATAAAAGAACAATTTTGCAACATAATTAAAACGCATTAACAGTGTTAAACATTTCATATTTAAAAACGTAAGCAAGTTGTTAATCAAGAGCTAGAAATGGAGTTAAATGGGAAAAGAAAGAAAAAAACCTCCAGCAAAACCACTTTTGCTGATTAGGAATGAAAATTAGGTTCCGAGTCGAGGGCTGTGGAAGTCACGGCTCATTTGGGGTGTTCTTTAATAAGAAGAAAAAAGACCTCCTTTCTGCTGATGAGAAATATTAAACATTAAGAGGTACATCAGAGCGAATTCGTTAGGATCCTTGCTTCTATGGTCTTCATTTTATGTTGTTTTTTTTTTAATAGTTAAAGATCATAATTGATCTCCAAATGAACAGTGACCGATGTAAACGTTATCACGTTGGTTTTATCAAAGTGATGTTTGTAATTAGCGCGTAACGTTTTAAAGAAAGAAAGTGACAAAAATACTATTTTCTTATACATGATAAATAGCCAGATCCTTAACGACCAGCTTGACCGCAGCATTTGTAAATAATGCAAGACTATTAGGAGGTCACGAACAGTATTCACATGCTGATGCTAAGCTAATCAGGTGAGGCGCAAAATCCATTCCTCTGGCCCGGAACTGATCAAAGCGCATATAGGGCAGGACACGGCGAGGCCTAAATAAGTTTTTTTTCTTCCAGATGGAAATGACTAGAGTGGAAGGATGGAAAGAAGCGAGAGAGAGAGAGAGAGAGAGAGAGTGCGCGAGTGAGGGAGGGAAGAAGGACGAGGCTGAAATGAAGGGGAGTCCGTGGAGATTGCGCCGTCTATCTGGTCGTAGCCCCGGGCCAGCGGTGGAGTAAAGTTGCTAATGATCTCATCGACGTCAAATCTCTGCGATGTCAAACAGCACGGAGCTCCATCAGGGAAATGAGACACTGGACGCCGTATGTCCTGAGGTCCGTCGGCCATCCTGAGTTACTTCACAGCCAGCCGGGCAGCCAGATTAAACAGCAGGACGGAGCAGATTCTCTCAGGATGTGCAGGTCTCCGCTAGTGCGCCTGACGCCGGCGCAGTAATAACTAATGAACTACATGATAATAAAACAGGCACGGGGCTAAAACTGAGCCATGTTCAACATATTTCAACATTGTGAAACAGTCAGTGGAAATAAAACAGCGTTAAAGGAACGGTTTGGTTGAGACAAAATCAAATTTACAGGATTTTCAATACAAATTCAGCCGATCAGCCAAGACACGTTTGGCATCCGGAGCTGCAAGGCTGATGTAGAGGTCAAAGAGATAAATATTCATCTTAATTAAGAACTTCATCCTGGGCAGGGTCACATCATATAGAGGGTTATCTCGGGGACGACGGTTGTGAAGCGGGGAATGCACGCTGGATGTGATTCCGGTTCACCCAAACTTTCACTCCATAAATACACACCCAAATCCTCAGAAACTTCTCAAATGACATTGTTAAAACGGATTTGCAAAACGTGTGCGTCAGTCTGGGAAATCCCATCGGAGATCGCTGCTGTAAATGATGAAAGGTTTTGACCAGAATTGGCCTTTTCTGGCTAGAACATACACCGATGCTGCTACTTTAAGAAAAGCAGAAATGCATGTAGAGACCTGGAAGACATGTTGGCAGAATTCAGCTGCAGTGACATCTGACCTGTTTTTTCAGACCACCACAGTTTTTTAAAAAAAAAAAGCCAATTTCCATCCAATTTGCCAGTTCCCAGCCACTTCCAACTCTTCCCATCGTCACTACAGCGAGAGTGAGACACAGAGGAAAGCGTCCTTACTGCCCTCTTCCACATACATGTTCTCAAAGATGCCCACGTTTGACAAGTGTCGCTCTGATTGACAGGTGAGAAAGTCATGTCATCCCTTGCACCCAGAGAGGACGGCCAATATCGCCGTCAGGATTCGAAATTCAAGCTAGAACTAGATTTGCATCACTTCCACCTTTCAGGCACAATCCCACCTTCAAACTTTAGGAGGCGGGGCCTAGCTGGGCGGAGTCGTACCACACACACACACACACACACACACACACACACACACACAAAAAAAATCACTTGTCATCTGGTCTTCCTCTACACGGTGAAGGTTTGTCCATGTTTTAATCTAAAGGACAGGAAGTGCCACCGCATCTGAGTGACATCACTGTAAAGTGGGAAGATTTTTAGGTGACGAACTTCCATTGCTTGTTAGCGACACTAACCTAAATTTTGTTCCCTGGCACTAGACATGTTTGTTTTTGGGGTTTTTAACCAAACCATTGCTTTAATAAGATGTTTTATTTTAACTAGTCATCTTCAGGATTGAACGAATACAACGCTTTACAATTTTAAAATGGGTATTGTATGAATTTAGAGGGTTTTTTTGTTTGTTTGTTTTGTTTTGTCACTAAACTGTTCCTTTAATTCTAAAATCGGTTCCAAAAAAAAAAAAAAATCCACTAAGACAAAACAGAAGGAGGGAAACAAATCAAACAAAAATCCCACTACATCAATCCACACGCTGATGTTAGAAGACGTGACGGATTTTAAGGGGAAAACATGTTTATCTGACTAAAGACCTGCAGACTTGAGCATGAATCTATTTTATCTGTTGATATCGGGTGAGGATCGAGGGTGAGATTACAGATTAAAACGGCGATATGGAAAAGGATGTCGATGGGAGAAACTGTACTACTGTACACAACAACAACAACAACAACAACGTATAGCACGATCTCACACTCGGAGTTGAAACAGTATAGAAAAAGCTGTCATACACTCAATTAACAGTTAAATCGAAATGTATAAAGTTTTTTTTAAAAAAAAATAAAATGAAATAAAAGCCTTGAACAACACTGCAGCAAATTTGAAAAGGTTTTAGGAGCACATTTTGTCTAACCTGTCCCCTTCTCGATATTCCTCTATCCGTTTCAATTTCACATTCCTAATGGTCCTCCCCGTCACATGCTGAATGGCTTCAGCATAAAGATCAAGGCTGAGAATATTTCTATATTTCCATGGCCCATATTAATTCACATACACAAAGCATAAAATTCCTCTCTCAGCCCGGAAATATATAAATAAACCAACGTTAGAAATAAACAGCTGCAGTAATGAGGTTAACTATTTTGGCTTTTGAGAATGCTAGAGAGAGAGAGAGAGACAGAGAGAGAGACAGAGAGAGACAGAGAGACAGAGAGAGAGAGAGAGAGAGAGAGAGAGACAGAGAGAGACAGAGAGAGAGAGAGAGAGAGAGAGACAGAGAGAGAGAGAAGAGGGTTTGCAATATTTTTCCGGCCCAAATTAATGACAGCGGATCTAATGCCATTGCCGTACTTCGGAGTGTGTCCAATACTTTTAAAGCACAGCGTTAATGGAGACTTGGAAAGAGATTGATTTGAACATCAAACAGTACCCAATAGGTCGCCTTCTTTCATGCTTTTGGGTTTTGAAAGTTCTGATGGCAGTGCCGGAGCTTCAACCTGCTCCTCGGATTGATGTAATTATGCTCGGAAGTGGCGTGTACGAAGCGTACGGTTGCCGGCAGCCTCACCATGAAGGGCTGATGATCTCTAAACGAGGCTTATTTATTAAATAACGCTCTGGAGATTGAAATAAACATTCATTGTGGATGATGAAAAAGAGTCATCATCGCTCTACGATAATGATAATTATTTTGACTGATAGATAACCTGTTCACATCCCAGTGAAAGGCTGAAAGTCTATTAGACGGCATCTTATTAGCCATCCATCCATGAAGAAAGTAAATGATATTTCAGTAAGCAGGCCGTCGAATGAATTGCGAACTCTCTGACTGTTTCGTGATGACACCTCGGTGACTTTGAAAACCGCAGCTTTTTTTTTTTTTCCCCTATCCGTGAAGGCCGGAACGAGCTCGGCGGCATTTCCGTAAACGCCGGAGTCAAGAGGTGAGGTCACGGTGCGACTCGGGCCGTATTCATCATCAGCGCTGGGTGGAAATGCACGCTCTGAACTGATGAGGCCTGGCCATCGTATTCACGTCGACCGGTTCAAGGTGGGCGCTCGAATGGACGAGATATTAGCGTGGCGGGTAAGAAGGTCCAAAAGTGATCCAAAAGGCAAATGGCACAAAGTCCAACAGCTCTGAAGTTCTCCAGAAAGATTGGGGGGGGGTTGGGGATAAGGGGGGCGGAATAGGTGGCTAGAACTCAAGTATGAGTTGCAACAGTTGCAACATTCTGCAACAGTGACTAGTAGCGGATAAGGAAATTGACGACTCCGATCATCTAACCTTCATTTTATTGTTTTATTACGCCATAGACGCTAATGACCACCATTCAAATGTCTCCCTTCTAAAAAAGTACATTTCCCACTTACCCATGTTGCCGTTAACCAACACCCCGGCGTCCACCTGCTTCTCCGGCGTCCACGTTTCGGTCCTCCACACACTCGCGGCCCCGGGGCGGTGTTTAGGGTGAGCTGGCTCAGGCCTCGGCGGCTAATCACCCCTTCCCAAGACGCTGCTCATCAAAGCGCCTCGTACAACAGATCAATCTTCTCCTGACAGTTCATTTAGACTGAATTAATTTGGAATTAGAGGCCATTATGGCAATTGGCAGCCGGTGATATTCCCCGAGCGCAGGCTGAAATCCCCTCTCGCAGAGAGAGCGGCCTTTTCAATCGACTAGATAAGGACCTTTCTTTTTTTTTCTTCTCCTAAGCACTTCGAAGTTAGGGCTGAGCAAAGAGTTTAATTTTCACTTTAAGCAAGTCATCATTGTTTAAAATGGGCTACAAACGCAGAGCACACTCACACACACACACACACACACACACACACACACACTAAGTTGTTTTTGTTGAATGCCATTTTATCGCTCGTCGTATTCCAAAGTCACGAGTGCGTGTAACGAAGACGGAAGCTGGCAAAAGTATTAGAATATCATAAATTTCATACATTTAAATTATATACGTGCCATTAAATATTTAACCCCCCCCCCCCCTCCCCCACCCCCAGTGGTGATTTAATACATTTACATTTTTTGCCAGTGTTTTTTTCTTTGTTTTGAAATTGCTAGGAGTATGGTTCTCGTTTAAAAATCCTATCATTTGTAATGACATGTTATGGGTTTGAGATAATAATAAAAAAAAATAAATCTGAACCCTAAATACAGCATCACAAAAGTACAGATTTTATGTAAATTAGGCCAAAAGTGAAGCATCCAGGAATCCCAGGGAAAAATAAATGCTTTCAGAGTGGTAAAGTGTAAGCAAATTTAGTTGCTTAGGTGTTGGGGGTTCGATTCCTGCCGCTGCGCTGTGTGTGTGGGGAGTTTGCGTGTTCTCCCCGTGCTGCGGGGGTTTCCTCCGGGTACTCCGGTTTCCTCCCCCAGTCCAAAGACATGCATGGCAGGCTGACTGGCATGTCCGAAGTGTCCGTAGCGTATGAACGGGTGTGTGAGTGTGTATGTATGTGTACCCCACCTTGTGCCCCGTGACCCGTGGGATAGGCTCCAGGTTCCCCGTGACCCTGTAAGGATAAGCGGTATAGAAGATGGATGGATGAAATAGTTGAATAGCTGATGTGGCACTTTGTGCTTTTCTGTCTGGTAGATCTTGTGTAAAGTAAAGTAGTAAAATTCATTTTAAGTAAAATTTCGCTACGCAAATCATCAACGAACTAACAGATCGTGTTTTTATCAGAGGTCCACGGTTGCATCCTGAGTGTTTGGAAGGGGGATTATATGACTAATCAGTCATATAAAAAGGCGCAGGTGTAAATGCGATAAATCCTTAAATAAAATGCATTTAGACACAAAAAAAAAACACGAAAAAAAAAACACACAACACAATATTCCTCCAAATAAATGATACCATAATGCACGAAAACAACCCAAGGTTCAATCCCACAGCGACGATGTTGGAACGTTGGATAAATCATAAAAAAGTAAAGGTTATGATTTATTTTCTGTCTGATCTTTAGCAAGATTTTGCATTTCTTACTGTGCAAAATAAATAAATAAAATCAACACTTCAAACAATAAAGATAAAAAAACCCCCCCAAAAAACATCGAATTGGCTTCCTATTCACTATACACGCTCCCTACATAAGGTTTATCGTAACGCGGTGCACTAGATGACCAACAGAACGCTGTGTGTAATGTATTTTTGTTCGGAGTCTTTTTGCACTCAACATCCTCTCCGTTTATTCATAAAAGATCATGATTAAAGTATTGGCACCTCTACCGTCATATTGCTCAAGCTCCACCATTATCACTGGCTAACAAACAACGTGTCTCACGTTCGGTAGTTTGCCACGCGTTGCATTTTAACATAAAATAAAGATAGAGAGCCTGTTTGTATTTCATGTAAAAGAACATGGATTTGTTTTTACTAAATATTTAGGTAGCTACAGCTTCCAGAGAACTTCTGAGATGGAAACCGGACGCAAGTACTCAAAAATCAGTGTAGTAAGTGTACTGTACTGTACTGTACTGTACCATGACATTTGGTGGAAAAGCACTAACACAGATTATTAACCACTAAGCCTACAGACTTCTTCTGAAGGTGCAAAATGGCACCGTCTTGGCAAATCGTCAGCCGTGCCTGCTCGGCTTCAGATCTGCCAAGTGATGAAATGTCGACTATAAATATGAAGCGGGTGAAAATATGTGCAAAAGAAGTGCAGGAAGAAACAGACGGTATCCAAACATGAGGAGGAGTCTCCAGGCTGTTCTGCAGAGGTAAATATTAACTCTGACACCATGCTGTGAAACCTCTCCCTCACTCACTCGCTCACTCATAGACTGGAAGAGAGGACAAAAGTAAAGTCGAGTGGAGTCAAGGGAAAGAAAAAAAACAACAACAACTAACCCTTCCCTCCTCTGCTCAGCATGACACGCCGGATGACATGCTCCCTCGACACCTCCCGACAATCCTCAAAGAGTAGCTGAGCGAGCCTCTCGTCTTGACAGCTCACCCTTTTACACCAACGCTACACACAATCACACGTCCATGACAATTCTTCTAAAGCGACTTAACACACTGCAGAGTTTCCAACCGACACCTGACCCTGTTTTAACCTCAACCTGGACCAGAGGTAAGAACTAAAGGTCTAAGTGTCATGCTGTTTAAGGGGGGGGGGGGGGGTTAAGAGGGGGGGGAGGCGGGGTTACTGTTACCAGCGCAAAGTTAATTATTTTCCATAACGAGGTGTATTATTCTTCATACCACACAGCAATTTGCAGACAAGTACAATTCTGATTCATCAAAGAACAACATGTACAGTGCTGTGATGGGGGTGTATTTGCCCCCATCCTGATTTCTTCAGTTTTTGTGAACATCTCTTACTAAATTGTTTCAGAAATTAAAACAACATCTAAGATAAAAGCAAGGCAAACTGAGTAAACACACAATACAGTTTTTAAAGGATAATGTTATTTATCGAAGCAAAAAAAGTTCTCCAATACCAACCGCGCCTGTGTGAAAATGTATTTGCTCCCCGTAGTTACTAATTCCCCAACTCTATGAAACTGCATTGATAATGGGGTTCAGCTGGACGAGACACACCCAGGTCTGATTACTGCAAACCCTGTTCAATCACATCTACACTTACATAGAACTTTCTCAACAGCGTGAAGTTGGTTAAAAGATCTTACGCAGTAACACACTACGCTAAGTGGAAAGAAATTCCAGTAATGATGAGGAAGAAGGTGATTGAAAGACATCAGTCTGGGAAGGGTTACAAAGATCTTTCAAAGGCTCTGGGACTCCAAAGAACCACAGCGAGAGCCGTCATCTCTAAATGGAAAAACTCGGCACAGTAGTGAACCTTCCCAGAAGTGTCCGACCTTCCGAAATTCCTCCAAGAGCACAGCGACGACTCATCCAGGAAGTCACAAAAGACCCAAGGACAACATCAAAGGAACTACAGGCCTCTCCTGCATCAATAAAGGTCACTGTTCATGACTCCACTATCAGAAAGACACTGGGGGGAAAATGGCTCCATGGAAGAGTGGCGAGACGAAACACGCTGCTGACCCAGAAGAACATTAAGGCTCGTCTGAATTTCACCAAAACACACCTTGATGATCCTCAAACCTTTTGTGAGAATGTTCTGTGGACTGATGAGTCGAAAGTGGAACAGTTTGGAACTGTTTCACACACACACACACACACACATTACCATAATAATTACCAAACGAGATGTGAACATTTCAGCATCTTGCACCCTTTAATGTCTCAGGTATATTATACAGCATGCCATCCTGCGTACTATAATAATCAGACCTCAGAGAAATGTTTCAAAGCTTTGTAAAATCTTCCAGGAGTCCTTTACTGTTTTGCAGTTCAATGGTGAAGATGTTCTTAATGTCTGTATGACAGACTATGAGCGCCAGTGAGAAAAAAACAAAACACAGAAAGTGAAGTTCATTGCAGGTATTTAGAGCGTAGGTGTTAAATTTCAACGCATCCACGATAATAGAGTCGACACACATTACCTCAGTTTAGAGCTGAAAGGATGTATATGAGGAATTTACAGCGGCGGGTATAAAAGCGGAGAGGACACCATGACCACTGATCTACTTTGCTTCCTCTCTTAAACCTTTCCAAAAAAAAAAACGCCCACTGCGCTTTGAGATCTCAAATCAATCCCGAGCGTACAGATCTCAGACCACGAGCTTATAAAATGTCGAATCCGTCTCCGTCTGACTTTTCACTCCTGTCACATCCTCTCTCCTCAACCTGTTGACTTTAACAGTTTGTCTAGTGCGCTGGTGTTTTTAACTCCCCGGGGTCACTTTAAAGGAGGAGAACTCGGAGATCACACACCGGACTTCAACACCCTTCAGCAGCAGAGCTGGATTTATAGGTGGTCTGTGGAAGACTTGGACTCAGTGTTCTTTCAGCACTTTTACATATCAGGCAGTTCAATAGAGGGAGAGAAAGAAAAAAGTTTTCTCTTTCCCCTTTCCACTCAGCAAACGTGTTGAGATTTTCTGCGCAGCATGAAACCAAATCAGGCCAAAGAGAGCAAACGTGGTACTTCCGAGTTGTTTTTGTATTCCGAGTCATCAAATGGATGTCAAAGGTGCAAAACCAGCCAGGATCAAAACGTCGACAAGTTTTTAATCCTTCATGGCAAGGCTTGAAGTACTACATGTTACTAAACAAGTAACATTTATCAGTTCCGTACAGGATTTCATATTTTTTTTGTGATTCTTGCGACCAAAAATAGAGCAACTTGGAGTTTTTTTGGGTTTTTTTTTGGGCGGGGGCTGGGTGGGGGCGGTGTAAGACTTGAATTGCCAAAATCGCAATTGCACGAAATTGTTTTGTTGGTAAATGAGATTTTTTAGCTGTACTCATGAATCGAAGAGGGCTTTGACTGAATGCGCGTTGTGATGACATCACATGACACGTCTTTTCCCAAATCTGCGGAAAATCTGCGGTAATTTTTAAAAAAATTGCAAGCTCCTCAGAATATTGCGGAGTTTGCTTCATTTTGTGTTTATTTCTGCGATCGCAAAATCCTGACATGACTGATACATGGCCTGAGAACCATCTCTCTCTCTCTCTCTCTCTCTCTCTATAAATATATATATATATATAGATATACATATACATATACATATATATACATTATTGATATAAAACATATATATAACATTATTGATAATCAATTATTAAATAAACGGACTATAGTTTTATTTTAAGTTTTGCGAAGTGAGATCATCAGACAACAAACAAAAATCTAAGCCGTCACTGTTTCACTCGTTCCTCTCGGAGCCCGCTAGATGCTCAGGTGAAAGCAGGATTTGAGCATTATCATTACCACCCAGATTTATGGGTATTTGCGAGGATTATTACAGCTACAAGCCGAGCAAACGGCAAGCTGAGCGACTCCTTTTTGTCCTGAGGGAGTCGCCGCATGACGCGACTTCACTGCGGGCGGTAAAGCGGTTTCTACGCCACGGCCACATGTAGCGAATAGCGTTTAGTTCCAAATGAGCTCAAATCAAAGGCACACAGGAATCTAATGATAAATACGGAATAGCAGACAATGGATCGTTTGGATAATAACGCGATTCATGTTAAGGCCTTTGAATAGGAATTTTCACACTTGGCCCGAATACTCAGGTTGTGCGCAGGATGGATTCTGTGCTCGTTTTGGGGGCGGAGCTCATCTCACATCTTACACACCATTTCGCAATTCCATACATAACCTTCGTGTGCACGGGTTGGGAAAATGGCAGGCACTAGGCTCATCTGTTTGTCGTTGTTTTTATTATCTTCCTTTGGTACCAACACCAAACGGCAGGCAATGAGAATTGACTGTTCTGCAAAGAGAACTGGACATATAGTACAAAGATAACCCTTTTTATAACGTACATAGCCAAGAATCCTGTCATGGACTTTTTTTTTACTGTTCCTGCAGGGTTTGAAATGTGAATAATTTCTTATATAGGCATTATTATTATTATTATTATTATTATTATTATTATTGTGTTTATTTCTTGTGCTCACTCTCCCACAAAAGTAGATGGACGTTAAACTGGATTCAGGGGTCTGCCGCGGTATTTGATCTCTTCTCGGTCTCTCATTGGCTGTTGCTTATTGCCGTTTTCACCGCTTGTCGTAGAGACGCTCACAATTAACTGCGAAAAATTTCGAACGTGCTTGAAAATACTACCATAGGACTTTGTAGCCATGCTGATCCCCAGAATTAGTCTGCGACACGGAAATCACGCCGTCTGAATTCAACGTTACATCCAGTTTACATGCTTCATGAGTGGACACAGGGCGTTGCATAATTGCAAACCTAATATCCATTCGAATGCTATGCCTTTGGAATTCGGCAGGACCGCAGAGAGCACTCAGCTCTCGGAGGGAAAGGGTGGAAACTGCAAGGGCCGACTCGCATTACATAAATATCAATTAAAGAGAGGAACAGAGGCTAATCTGCCCCCTGAGAGGAGCAAGGGTGCGAGGGGAACAACCGGGGTGGGAAAAGGGAGGGAACGGGGGAGGAGAGGGGAAGGCCGCTGGGAGGACGAGGGGCGGAGACGACGTGTCATTTAAAACAATCAGCTGCCTCTTTTTATTTGTAAGATCCTCCCCTAGTAGTGACTGATTTGACTACGGCTCTATAAGCCTAACCGCAATTATTACGGCTCTCAAAGCAGTCACCTGACTGAAGGAAATAAATGAAACATTTAATTGGAAAACCAGTTTAGTGCACGTGGAAGAATTAAAATTCAATTTGGATGTGGATTTAGGGGTGATGAAGTCGAGAATCATTAGTGTCAAATGTCTTATTGACTGACTGACACACTTATCATAAAGCCATAAACCCCCAAATGTGTGGAGTGACTGGGGTGAAGCAGGAGGGGAAATGGTATAGAGGTGATTTTTTTTTTTTTTTGGGGAAATGGGAAGGATTTATCCTCACTGCTGCTCTCCTCTTTCATGTCTAATGGGACGACTGGTTAATAAAGCAGCCGGTTAAGAGGATTGTGATCAGCATTGGGCCGCGCCTGATAGCGGCCCCGGGAAGGTTGGTGACAATCGGTGCAATAGGCTTGGCTTGAACATTCATGGCTTGAGGGATTTGCCCCCAATGGTGTCAGCCCACCCTAAGTCACTCTAATGAAGGCCAATTGGATAGGGACAGGCCTGATATCGAGGTGGTACCAAGTGCCAATAGTGCAAGCGCCTCGTCTATAGGGTGCAAGTAAATCCGGGGCGGCGATAATCCACAGCTCTGGGTGGGTGAGATTGCAGAATCCCGGCGCTGGTTGGGATTATTGAGGAGGTGCAATACGTGGTTTATGGGACAAACTTTAAAAAAAAAAAAAAAAAAAGACGGATTGAGGGTCCTTATACGTGAAATTGGTCAGAGATTTGCAGACATTAATGTCTCCAGCATGCTTCAGGAACCTCAGAGGTCCATTTGCGGTTCACATATTATAAGTCATGAGATGATGCTAATCAAGTACAGCACCGTCCACTGTTTAAAATTTTTTCGGGGTACGCATTTGTCATCGATTTATCAGGGATGTCCAGGATGGTGTTTAGGCAGAACTAAAATGCAATGAAGACATGACCTCATGAAATCCATCCAAGATTTCCAGAAGGTTTAGTGGAGATACATTGGTTTATCTTCTTCTTTTAAGAGACTTTCCTGATTGGTTCCTTCGCGCTCTTGAGGAGAACCTATTATCCGAGATCTCACGATCACATGGTGCATTTTCGCATCTTTATTCCCCCTGCTTGTGCTCCCATTCCATTGGTATTACTCTGTAAGTATATTTTAACTGTTTAACCACCTTATTGTTTCTGTAACACACTGACCAAACACAATGACTATACTGAGTTTCTTCCTGCTGTCCAACACGCACGACGTTATCAAGGACGCCGGAACGCAATTCCGGATCGTTCCGGCTCTCTTGACCATAATACGCCCATGCCATCCCTTGTGTCGGTTGGTCATTTTGCAAGTGAAGACCAGACACAAAGCGAGAGGCAAGACCCTGAAGAACATTATGGAAATATGTATATTTGTGGGGAAAAAAAAAGAGCTAAAGCGCATGTCTTCCTGTGAAGTTGAAAGATTTTACTGTTCTTTTGGCGCTGATAAAGACCTCTGTGGTTTGTCAGCTGGTTTGAAGGCTGAACCGCTGCTTTCCCCACGACTTCATCTCTCGGGCCTCAAGCTATTTTACCTGTCTACATTTTTTTTCTGCTACTGTAAGCTCAAATTCCCCCTCCATCGATCGCGTCGTCTGTATCCCCCCTGTCCGACTCGCTAATTCTCCCTTTTGCCTCTTTCATCCGGATCGAGGCGGTACGATGAGGCGGCAAAAAAATAAAGGTGGAAAGAAGAAGAAGAAAAAAAAAATCAATAACAGCGCCAAGTGAGAGAGGTCAGAGTTCAACGGGGTCCTTGACTAATGGGAGGAGTGGCAGGACTCTGGAGCTCAGGGGCCGAGAGAAAGGGGGGTGGCGGGAGATGATGGAGATCACGTTCGCAGCCATCGATCCGGTCAGTGTGCGCTAGTGAAGGGTTATCAGAGAGGGGCTCGAGGCAGGGTTATCAGATCAGCAGGAACAGGAACAGGCTTTATCTGGCTCGGGGCCAACGAGTGTCAAGTCATCAGAGAGAGAAAGGAAAGGATGGTGTCATGAAAAATGCTATGATGCTGGAACTTTTCCCAGGAGAATGAAGGTTAACGAGGGCTAAAGGGTGGAAAAAAGAGCAAAACATAGATCTTTCATTGCAAATGAAGACTGGCGGTGAGAAAATGCTAACAAGGAGCTAACATGAGCCAAGAGGAGTTAACGACACTGCTGATCAACCCGAGCAACACGACGAGGAAGCAGCCGAGCCGAACCGGACCCTGCTTAGAGAATTAGCCACTTATTGCGAGAGACACAAATGAGGAAATGTGACAGTTCAGAACTTTACTCTTTACTTAAAGACACCAAAAACAAATACAGGGAACAAGAAAATATGCCAATATTTGTTATGTATACAGTGGGAGAATTTCTGTGGATAAGTTCTGGATTCTGATTGGTCAGAAGGTGTTGATTCATTCTCTATAACCGCAGCTCTGACAGTAGCGCATTTGGAAATCACAGGTTTATATTAATGCACTCGTTCGAATACGTCCTAGGACGTTATTTCTATCCACAGCAACACAAGCGCAAACGTTGCATTCAGGAAATTCATACGCTGGTGCAAGAACTTCCCGAAAGAAATGATCCGAAATATCCGAAACCTTCATCCCAAAGATAATCAACGTAATCAATATTTATTTATTTATTCACATATATTTTTCCATTTTATTATGCTTATGTCCACGGCGTCATCTTTGTGCTATTGATATGATTTTTTTTTTTAATTGTTCATGGATATATTTTTCTTTTCTTTTTTTTATTTATTTTTGTTTTACTTTTATTTAAACTATAAAAGGAACATCAATAATACAGCAACAACAACACCAACTACTACTACTACTACTACCAATAATAATAATAATAATAATGATAGTTGTAATAATAATCCATTAATCTGTTCTTTACCGTGTGAGAACATTTGTTGACATTCTGACACTCTCAGGACCGAACTCTCTCTGAACGTACAATTTCAGATCTGTAATCGTTCACTGTAATCTCTAAAGTGCTGTTTAATCACTCGGCTTTTCTTGGTATCAGCTCATTTTCCTCTCAATGGACTGGAGACGAGAGAGAAAGGGGTGTGTGTGTGTGTGTGTGTGTGTGTGTGTGTGTGTGTCAGGGAGGAGGGAGAGCATGAAAAGCAAATTAACTGCCATTTGAATGACTGACATCTTCATGATACGGGTAATTATCACTGCTGATGTTCTCAAATGAGTTGAGAAGGCCTGTTCACCGGCTGCCTCCTGAGGGATGTGGGGTTACACAAAGATGATGTAATACACACTGGCTGCTCGCCTATGAGCGCGCGCACACACACACACACACACACACACACACACACACACACACACACACACACGTGGGCAATATAACTCAAAGGCATATCTATGATACACCATGTGCGTGCAATTTCCTCAGTAGTCTTACGTTTGATACTTTATTTAATGACGTAAAAAAATATTTTTTAATTTAAAAATAACATTTCTATTCATAAAAGTAATAATTTAACACAGGGCGGGGGGTGGGGGGTGGGGGGGGATACAATTTTACAGACCAAGTACAACATAGAATCAGCTGGTTCCAGACAGTTTGTAATTATTTTTAAATAAAAATAATAACTATATCACGAGATCCACAATATCTCACAAGAGTGTATTGTGGTGTAATTTAAAATCATTATATCGATATTATATTGGCACAGCGCCCAGCCCTACACACAGACACACTTTTCCTTTGTAGGGTCTAAGTTGTGCTTGCAGGAGGACAATATTGTTCGCATTTCCAAATGAGAAGCTGCTGTTCTGTTTCTACAGACAAATACTCAAATATTAAACAAGTGTGCAGGAGTGTGTGTGTGTGAGAGAGAGGGAGAGAGACGAGATGAGACAGAACGACAGAGAGAACGTGAAAGACGAGTTCTGTGGGCGGACGGCCAGAAATCCATTTGCAATTTAGATGGAAATTTAATGACCCCACGGTGGCAGTGAATTATGAAGCTGATCAATTGATCATGTCAAGGACAAATAGGTAAACAAACATGTGCATTAATTCTGACCGTTCTCCTATTCCTCTGCCTCCTAACTGCCGAGACGGTGATCACACATCACCCGACCATGAGGGGGGAGAGGGAGAGAGAGAGAGAGAGAGAGAGAGAGAGAGAGAGAGAGAGAGAGAAACAAAGAGCTGATGAGATACAAGAAAATAAATAAATTCACAGTTGCATCGTCACATCAGTATAAATAAAAAAGTATTAAACTATCGATAAAATGACGTGTAGAAATAAAAATATGAACATTCAACATAAAATCATAGATAAAAAGTAAAAAAGTTTAAAAAGCTGAGAGCAAAAAGAGATTCAATTTTTTTTTTTTTACAAAGATCTACAAAAAAAGAAGTAAATTTAAACAATATATCCAAAAACAGCAAGTCAATTAATTAAAATAAATAAATAGACAAAAATTAATTTGTAAATTAAGGACAATGGAACATTTACAGTGTAATGGCAAAAAATATATTAAACTATAAATTAAATACTTAAAAAAAAGTTTAAGTAAATTATAAAATAAATAAGTAAATAAAATAAAAAAAACTTAAGCTCTGTACAACAAATAGACAAATGAAAACTTAAGTTTAGAAATGACAAAATCCAAAATAACATTTGATATAAAATAAATAAAAAAGTGCAAAAGTAAAATTAAAGCAACATACAAACAAATATATATGGAATTTAATTATTATTATTTTTTTAATCTGTTACAATAAGCCCCAAAAGGAGTTAACTGAAATAAAAAAAAAGAAAACAGACTGCAACATCAATGTATATAAATTTGAATAAATAAATAAATTTAGATAGATAGATAGATAGATAGATAGATTTCATTCTCTCTTTGTCTCCCACTGAGATGGTCCAACCCTCCTCTTTACACGGATAGTTGAGCTCAGCAAGAATCCTTTCACCAACATGGGCTGAGGAGATGAAGAGAGACAAACGAGAAAGAGACAGAGAGAGAGAGAGAAAGACAGGTGGAGACACACACACACACAGAGCAAGAGACAACCTCCTTCAATCTCGGTGTCTGATCCAGATCTCACAAAACCTCTGGTTCCTTTTACTTCATTTCATCTCATCTGAAAGTGCATCATCGTGTTCTTTCATAAATGTTCCAGTTTCGTCCGTTTTAATCATATATTTAAATACAGAGGTTGTTTCAGGTGGTTTAAATTCTTAGCTGTTACAGTTTTGGATGTACATTTGAGCAGGTTTCTGAGGCGTTTTATCATCGACAGTGCTAATTCTGATAACTAGCTATTGTTACCATAGGAGGTTATGATTAGCTAGCTAATTTAGCTTAACTAGAGACTCCTCCTGTTAAAAATCAGAACAATCTTCCAACTTCACATGAGGGCAGAACCCAAGGATAGATTTGCATGTTCCCGCTAAGTTACTCTGTAAGAATAAGCACATAAAAAATAAAGCTGAAATGCTAGCAGTTTAGTGATAATTATAGTAACAAATGAACAAGTGAAATTCACTTAAACAGGTAAACTACTTCTGGAACTTGTTGGTAGCTAGCTAAAGTTACCACAGAAAATTGTTGTTATCTAGCTAGCTAAAGTTACTACAGAAGATTGTTGTTATCTAGCTAGCTAAAGTTACCACAGAAGATTGTTGTTAGCTACCTAGCTAAAATTACCACATAAGATTGTTGCTTGTTAGCTAGCTAAAATCAACCACAGAAGATTGTTGTTAGCTAGCTAGCTAAAGTTACCACAAAAGATTGTTGTTAGCTAGCTAGCTAAAGTTAGCACAGAAGTTTGTTGCTAGCTAGCTAAAGTTGCCACAGAAGATTGTTGCTTGCTAGCTAGCTAAAAGTTACCACAGAAGATTGTTGCTTGCTAGCTAGCTAAAAGTTACCACAGAAGTTTGTTGTTAGCTAGCTAGCTAAAGTTACCACAGAAGTTTGTTGCTAGCTTACCAAAAGGAGGTTACTGTTATCGTTAGCTAGCTAAAAAAACACACACACACACACAAGAGGCTTCTGTTAGCTAGCTAAAGTTACCACATATGATTACTGAAATAAAATGACCACAGAAGACTACTGCAACCAAGCTACAGATACCACAGTGGGTTATTGATAGCCAACTAAAGTTACCACATATGATTATTGTTAACTAAAGTTACCACAGAAGGCTATTACCGCCACAGTTACCACAGGAGGTACTAATAGCTAACTACAATGATCACAGGAGGTTACTGTTTTGCAATAAATCATACTCCCACGTGCAGTTTAGCTAAAACAAAATAAAACTTACAGTTATAAGTCACGTTGTTGTTGTATCACGGTGCATTTTGGGTCTATCCAGTTTTAATTACTAGCCAATTCATTTTCATTAACTAGTTACACTAACTGCAGTCTTACTTCCTGTTTTTATTACTCATGTGACACAGCTCAACCAATGAGACTGCATCAGGTAGAAAATGGTAGGTAATCAATTCAAAGTAATTTTTCATCAAAATAATAATTAAAAAAATGCATTAACATGCTAGCGACTTTGAAACATTATAAATAGTGTCGAACAATCATTAACGTATGTTGGAGTTTTTTAACATTTTAACAGTTACGCACATTTTAATTTGAACTGCTTTTTGTTGTTTGTCTTCGCGCTGTACTTTCGATATATAAAATCTGCTGCATAAATAAATGTATTATTAATTTTCCTGTGAGTGAAGAGCGCAGAAGGAGGGCAGATTTCAGTCTTAAAGTCCAGTGACTGATCACCGCAGCTTAGTAACTATTGGTTTCAGCGACACATCAGCAGCATCTGTTACAGCTGCGGTACAATCTATAACCCATCCATCAAACGCAAACAGACTCGTCTACTGTAAACAGGAAGCTCGTTTACATCTCAAAACCGACTGATACGTCACAGGAACGATCTTGCTGAGAGCCTGAGAGGCTCTCACAGCTGTCACAGATGAACAGCTAGTGCAGATCACTACGGAGGAACAATTAAGCTCTGAAATAAACACCTTAATTCACCCCTTATATCCATTGATCATCCCTCCTCAAGCCATTTAGCCTCTCCGATATCGCGTCTCCGTGTGCCTGAACGTTGCCCCATTTAACCGACGATGCTAATTACTGCTAATGGGAAAGAGATAAAGGGCCTCGGATGCATGATTCCCTCTGACAGACTCTCAAAACATCTTGATTACTGCAAAATAGCTCTGGCCTGGAGTCAATATGTCTCAGAGGAAAGAATGGTTACAGTTTTAATAGAAGGCTAAAATATAATTAGACACTGAAATTAGCTAGGAAGCTAGCATTTATAGACTTCAGATACTATCAACGATGCAGGGGTTTTGTTTTCGAAGCGATGCTTTACTAGCGCAAACAAAGGAACAGCATACTTTCACAATGTAACGTTGTTTTTGTGTTAAATCTACTGTATATAAATAGCATGAACAGGACTTATGAAAAATACTTGGACAGTTCGGGTTAGATTTTCCAAATTGCATTAAAATTACAAATGATACATGGATTCGTGAATGTCTTTACCAATTAAAGGGATATTCTGACCTTTTTTTTGGCAGAATGTACAGTTTTGTCTCATTATCAAATTTGCATCCATCAGCTAAAATGAAATCATTGACTAACTTGGATCTACTAGCCAATCATAGCTCAGTAGTGGGAATTTGTCTATCTTATTTAAAAAAAAAAAAAACAAAAAAAAACAACAATTTAGATGCTTTACATTCTTCACTTACCTGCGCTCGCTAGCTAACATGAACTAACTCTTTTAGGTCATATCCATAAATGCTCATAATCGTCCCTGCTAATGCTAGCTAACACGTTGAGCGAACTACAATTTCTGAGCTATTCACTAGATCTTGACCATTTCTGAGATTATATTTAAATCATAATCTTACATGCTAATGCTAGCTATCTAAAATGAACTAATGATCATTTTTTTAGGGGATTTTAAATCCTTTTCTTCAATGGTTATAATCCTTACTGCTACCATTATCCAGAGGAATTTCTGAGAGAATTCTCATAAATGTTAATAATCTACACCAATAATTCTAGCTATCTGGCTAAAGTATGCTATATTGAAAGGATATCTGGAAGAAAAACACACGCTTGCTGGTAAACATGACATGATTGAATGTTCACAATCTTACCTGCTGACTCTTATGTCTTTATATTTTAACTTATCTTAATATATTAACTGCTAATGCTAGCTAGCTAACATGAGCTAACCCAAAAGGATTTCTGTGAGGATTTTTAGGTGCTCATAATTTCATTACTAATGCTTGTTTTCTGCCTAATACATGCTAATAAACCTTCTCTATAATACTAGCTAAATCTTGACCCGATTTCTGAGAAGCTGTTTAAGTCATATTTATAAATGCTCACTGCTAATGCTAGCTAGCTGGCTAACCTATGCTTGATTTTTAATTACCCTCTGTGAATGTTTATTATCTCTGTAATGGTAGCTAGCTAATTTCTCAAAGGGTTTCGAAGACATACAGATAAATATTCTGAATGTTAGCTCTGAATGAGAGGGTTCTAAAAAGTTTTCAGTTTACATTGCTAATGCTAACTTAGCAGGATTTATGATAAAATTTAAGGCCTTAAACACGCCTATGAATTTGCAATCCACAGGATATAATGATCAGAAATGACTTGTGTTTGAGAAGAGAGCTCTGACTGGGGTTATGAGCTCTGACTGGACTCATAGGAAACCATTTTTTCCCCTCAGAGTATATCCTCTTGACACTCATGACCCTGGTGTTATAATGCTATTAGACAGTGACAGGTTGCTCTAAGTGACTGTTTTCTTGGGGGGGGGGGGTTTGAGATGCCAAGAGCTTTCTGAAAACAGGCTACTGTAAAACAAGGAGTTTAAACCAGATTAAAGCTCAACAACCACACAATCCGTCATGTTTATGCCTATAATTCTTCCCGAAGAAGAGGATTTATAGTTATCGTAGGAGGCTGAGCATCAGGCAGTTACACTGCAACGACATTTTACAGTGAGGCCAGGTAATCCTGTGGAGGTGCTTCGGAAAATCATGGGGGATGAGAACAGTGCGCGGATTCGAATCGAGGCTTTTCTAAGTGCCGCTAATGCTGGGAGCCACCTCAACACTTCTGAAGGATTGAGAGGGATTGGCTTAGGTGACTCTCTAATGAGGCTGTTGTTCTTTTGTTTGTGCTGTTAAGGGGAATTAGCCGTATTAAGGTGCGGGAGTCAACCTTCAAGGCCGAGACAGAGCTCCATTGTGTGCACTTACCTGAGCCATGGTTTAAAACACATCATCATTAGGAACGGTATAAAAATTCACACACTGATAATTATCTAACCCAAAGTCATGCATTTTTGTTGGTTTTTTTTTTATATAACATTATATATATATATATATATATATATATATATATATATATATATATATATATATATATATATATGTGTGTGTGTGTGTGTGTGTGTGTGTGTGTGTGTGTATATTTTAAAAAACATGGAATCTTCTTAACTCGTGTCATGTGGTGGGTCGATTAAACCTTCAAGCCTTCATACCACAGTTCTGTTAAACTCTCAATTGTGATTGGTGTTGATTAATTTTCTATAACAGCAGCTCTGACAGTAGCGCATGTTTATATTAATGCGCTCCTTCTAATACGTTATTGTTTCCATAGTAACAGCTCGTTCACAGGGACTCATACGGCGGGCGCTCCACGTAAACAGATCATAAAAACCATTGATATGGTGAAGTTTTCGGTAAGGCCACGTTTATTTAACATTTATGAAAGGAGTCTCCAGTGTCAGTACTTTGTAACAGTCAAGAGAAGAAGTCTTCAGGACAGAGGAGTTTACTCTGTGGCTGGTGAGAAAACGACTGGGACTATTAACAGATAAAATGGTGTCATTTTTTAACAAATAAACGTTGACAAATCGCTGTGGTATAAGAGAAATAAAACACTTCGGGTGATGCTGTTATTGGAAAATAATCATCTGTTCATGATGTCACACTGTCGTTGGTTATTTTCATATAACAGAATGATTTATTTACGGTGTGTTTTATTCTCAACTTATCACCACAGACGCACTTTTAAGACCTCTTCACTAAAAGAGTCCGAGGGTAAGATGAACGTGGTGAACAGAATGATATTTATATAACGCCTTTAACGCTAATTGTCGTCAAAGAAATCTGTGGAGCCGAGACTCGAAACAGGAACTCTTTCTCCTCTAGTGGACAGATCCGACTTTACGACTCCGTCACAGTCCTTTTCAAAATGTATTATAGGTCAGTCCTTCCAGCATTTTGCAATTTTGCGATCACAGAAATGAACGCAAAATCAAGCAAACGCCGCGATATTCGGTGGAGCTTGCGATGTTTTAATCTTACCGCAGATTTTTCGCAGGTTCGGGCCGAGACGCGTCGTGTGACGTCATCACGACACGTGTTCAGCCAAAGCCCTCTTCGAATCACGTGCGTCGATCACGAGTACAGCTAAAAGGTCTCGTTTACAACAAACATCACTGTTAAAGCCGATTCGAGTCGTTTTGCACAAGAAAAGAGCAAACAACTCCGCAAGTTGCATCGCAATTTTTGAAGCAGAAAAAAAACGCAGTGGCAAAATCACGCATTTTTGCCCGCAACGATCACAAAAAAACCTCCTGTACGAACTGATAGGTATTACATGTATTACAGTTATTCTCTTATGTACTGATCCACTGTTACTAATCATATGAAAGTGCCAAATGACGGCCATTAAAACAAATCCGAGCACACAAACTTTTAGCGTGTTCAACCACTCACGTGTTTGGTGTGTTAGAAAATAAAATAAAAAGCTCTCAGATCTGAAAAACCAGACCTTCCTTTCTGTCCTAATCCTTCAGCTGTAAATGTGTGCATAGTTGAACGTCGCTCAGGGCAGAAATCAGAAATCAATCTCCAATAAGGCAGCAGCGCCGCAGAGCTTCCTGTTTAATACAGAAAGCCACTCGATAGGCAGCCGGCCACTTAAAGGAGTAAAGAGTCTCTTTACCCGGTTAATTACCCAATTACAGCTAATAGACCCCCCCTCCAACACACACACACACACACACACACACACACACACACACCCCATTCAGATAATATTAACTCTGTCCTGTTTCTCTTTAACAATTACACGACCGATTTTTTTTTTTTTATGTTTAATTTCCACGTTATTTTCCTTGAAAGGCTTCTAATAATGAATGGTTTAAGGTTAATTAAGTAAAATCCTGATCACTTATCGTTCATTCGAGCGACGTCTCACAACAACGTTTAGAAGAAAGTTTGACAGTCATTAATTGTGATTTATTTATCATTCATTTAGATTAGATGAAATATTACCGTATTATTAATAAAGATGTATTG
Source organism: Ictalurus furcatus (assembly GCF_023375685.1). Classification (NCBI taxonomy): domain Eukaryota; kingdom Metazoa; phylum Chordata; class Actinopteri; order Siluriformes; family Ictaluridae; genus Ictalurus; species Ictalurus furcatus. Next base: position 22,232,070 of record NC_071274.1, read on the forward strand.
AAGCTCGTCACTTTGACATTTTAGTCCCCGTGAGTCGTTTAAGTTCCTGCTTTTAGAAAAAAATCTAATGGACTGTTTAACCTGAATAAAATAAAAAAATAGATTACTTTAGCAGAAAATCGATTTGTCACAGAAAGTTGGGTTAGGATAATATGCAGAAAATGCAAATGATTATAGATCTGAATGCACAGAGCTGTGCAGATGTACAGATAGAATGAAAACCGTACAAGAAGGAAGATTTTGCGATTATTTTAAGAAGTACAACTGTGAAATGGATCCGAAACCAGTTCTGAAGGTCTAATAACATACCTTAAAGGTGCATTACGGTAACGTTTAAGAGTTTCATATAAAGTTGTACACACAGGTACGTGTTAGATTACAGAATATACAAGATCTTCCACTTATGGTGCTTATCAGATGTGTTCGATATGCCTGGCTGAACATCTCTAGCAAAAAGAAAAAAAAAGAAAAAAGTTTCAATAAAATCCTTGTCATGCTTGATTCTTCACTTCACAATTTTGCGTTTTTGTCAATATCTGAGAGGTAAAAGCTTGTCAGAAGCAGTTAGTGAAATCTGCTTCTTACCTCACAACCCGAGTGTGTGAGATTTGGTTTCTTAGCCTCTCTTGGCCCTTTTTTTTTTTCCTTCCTCCTTTTCTTTTTTATTTTCGAAGCGAAGGTGGATTAAGGCAGAGGGACTTTTGTTTAGATAAAGCGAGGGATTAGGTGGAGATTTGCCCCCATAAAGTTGTGGGCTTGATGGGCCTTTTATCCCGCCATGTCGCTTAAGCTGTGTTGCTTCTGGATTAGGACGATACAATAGGGTCCCTTGTGCAAGGGGGATCCGGGCCAAAGTGAGCGAAGGAGACGGAGGGAGAAAAAGGGGGTAATAAAGGAGAGAGAAAGAGAAAGAGAAAGGGAGAGAGATAGAGAAAAGACAGTAAAGGATTGATTTGGAGGAACTGGCAGGTCAAAAAAAAACTTCCAGCATGGGGATTTGTTCTGAAGATCCTGGGATCTTGTTGTGAATAATGAGATTTCTCCCAGGAATCAAGAGCAGGGGGGAAAAAAAAAAGTCGCACTGCCCCTTTAATACAGGTATCTAATTTAGAGAAAAGGAAGGAAAAAATGGGTTTAAGATGAAGGTGCTACTAATAACGTGTCTAAGAGATGGCTCCTGGCAAATTGCTTTGTTATTCTTGTCAAAAAAAGGTCTCCTGGAAGCAGTCGATTTTAAACCATACATCAAAATGATTAATTGCGCTGGGAAGAACAGATGCTGAAATACCCTTGAATGGAGCCTGAGAGGCTAAAGCTCTGCGCACTGCAAACCTAATGTATTCATGGAGTTTGCAGAAACATCATTAGGGCTATTAATTAGCTATTAACAGCCAAACCTCACGGTGCATGGCACCAAAAGCCTTTGTTTAATTATTTCCTTCCCAAAGCTATAAAAAAAAAGTGCTATCTCAATTCTTTTAGATGTAAATAAAATAAGGGATTATTGTATGATGATATAGTCTTCTCATTTGCACTGATCTCTGTTTATAGATGGGGAAACATTTTGTTTTTGATATATTAAAATATATATATATATAATGGACATCTCAGCTTAATTTACATCTCGGCTTAAGATCTTTAAGTTCTATTTGTTCTGTCTTTGCCTAAAAGTAAAAACTTTCAGGATGTTGAAGTTAAACTTGACAGAACTGCAGTAAGCTTTGGATACCATTTCAATCAAATTCCAATTACTTGTCCAATTACTACCATAACTGTTTTCAATAAATTTAAAAAAAAAACAAAAAAAACGACTAAATTAATTATCATTTGTGTCAGCTTTACATTTCCTCTTTGGTAAATCAGAACTTTTTAAACTTCTGTTAACTTCTGCAACTCTAATAAACTTCACGACGCTGGACATCTGCGTCTGCGTCCTAAATGACTCCCTTTTCCTTAAATAAGTGCACTACGTAGTCGATGAAATATTGTCTTTCAGTGACAAAAGGATGGTTCGGTAGGTGCCATAGCTATGCGGCACCAACAACCAGCAATGTAAACAATCATACACAATCATCATTCATTATAATATCGACACTAATATATTAAATAAACACGTTCTGAACAATTTTACATAACTCGGTTTCTTTCTAATGTTTTAGAGCCCTTGTAAAATGTTATACAACCTATTCTAGTACTCACTGGTACAATCCCCGTTTCCATGGGAACCTTTCAAGAGCCAATCGGAGCATGACGCGCATGTAAGCGTAATATTTATGACGTAATAATGATAGCAGCTGGACGTAGCTGTAAAACAGTAGCTTGATATTAAATTAAGCAAAAACAAACAAACAAATAAAACAACGTCAACAGCAGCAGTAATGTAACTGCTACTGACATTTATAAACGCGGTAGTGACGTCAAAAATGTTAGCTTAGCTTAGCACGTTAGCATTACTAGCTATTACTAGGCTTACGGGTGGGTGTAGCATAAAACACCCACCCAGTTAAAACAACATGTTAATCTCGGGCAAAAAGATTCATGATAAATTTGCAAATATGAGAATTTAGAATAAAAAAGAGCGTTATGATTTTTTTTGTTTGTTTTAGGAGTCTAGTCTTCTGTTGTTGTTGTTGTTGTTGTTGTTTCTTTACCCACATGTATTGTATATTTATAATGTCATCTCTCCTTCATCATTCTGTGTAAGTGTAAGCTCCGCCTGTGCCCCCTACTCCATAACTAGGTGCACTACATAGGGTACACTCCATGTAGTGCACTAGGCATTCAGCAGTGTCCAATAGGGAGCTGCTTGGGATTGAGTAAAGCAGCTTTAAGGAAAGAGCAACGCTTTTTTCTGCCTTTAATTGCTTTAGAAAGGCTCCTCACTAAGCGACTGGGCGGCTTTACAGCTCGCGGTTAAGGGCTTTATTTCCATCGGCTCACAAGTTAATCCGCTTTCTTTCTCAGAAGAAGAGATAAGGAAGGATGGGAAAATGGGAGAGGACACACGGGTTTGGGTGAAATAATAATAATAATAATAATAATAATAATAATAATAATAGACAAACAGCTTGGACCAATAATAATTCAGTTTAATTGCCTGTTGTTATTATTATTATTATTATTATTATTATTATTATGTTCCGTCCATTGAATAGCCTAAATCAATAAAAAACAGTTGGGGGGGGGGGGGGGGGTTGGGTGAAGGTCCAAAATAAAGAAGTCTCTTCTAGAATTCTAGTTATAAAGTTGAATTCTCAGAGCTCGTGAAACTTCAGCAGTACACATTTGCCTTTGAGGGGAAAAATGCGACATGAGTTTATTTTCAAAAATAGAAAACATTTTCTTTGAAAAAGATGTATTTTTTTTTTCTTTTAGACTCATCCTGTATGATGAACTTTAAAACAGTTTGAGTCAGTTCATATGGTACCTGCTTTTATTATAGGTCTACACCTACTTTTATGCGCGCGCACACACACACACCTATTATATATATATATATATATATATATATATATATATATATATATATATATATATATATATATATATATGTATATACACACATTCAAATAAATATAGACGCATCAATTAAAACCATTTAAGCAACGTTTACAGTTAAGTTTTGGGTTTCTCCTCCTCGTTCCCCTGGATTTAAATAAATAATAAATCGCTCCAGATGAGACCCAAACACTCAGTGGAGAAATCTCAGGATTTTCATTCTTCTTTTCTCCGACACATTATGCGGCTTTACGTTTTTTGCTGCCCTTAATTCCAACCTAAACGCTTTTGCTCCGGGAGAAGAAATCTTTAAAAAAAAAAAAAAAACCTTTCAAGAAGAGAAGGGCATTATTGTTTTAATCCTCTTACCGGCAGTCAGTTTGAGACAGAGGACTGAAACAGCTCACACATTTTGCAGGCCTGCAGAGACCTGGAGCGGTTATTAGTGCTGTGGAAAAGCGCTCAGAGTCCTGCGATGGCATGACAAAGCTGTAAGACAAACACAAGCAAGGCAGGAGGTTAAAGTTCTGCTTAAGAAAAATGATTCATTCAAAATAAATAAATAAATAAATTAGGGAGGAAGGTCCGAGTTGGATCCTTTGTATTCCAAAAAAACAAACAAACAAACAAACAAAAAAAAAAACCGCAAGAAATAAAATAAAAAATTCAGGGAGAAGGGTCTGAAGTTAGTTTGCTTAAAAAGAAATCATAAAAACGATAAATAAATAAAACTGTATATACTTGGGGGCATTGTCCAAGGTGTACTGAAGAAGAAGAAGAAGAAGAAGAAGAAGAAGAAGAAGAAGAGAAGGAGGAGAAGATTCGAATATTTAAACTTTCAAGCACTTTTATTCCATGACAATAAATCACTTAATTAATATATATATATATATGTATGTATAAAATGCATAATCCTGAATCTCACCTGCTGGAAAAGTCAGGTGTTTTTAAAAGAATTTTTTTTAATTTTTAAAAAAATAATAATTTTAAGTAACCACTTCTAAACTGCAAGGAACTGTGCATGGTTCCTTATCCTTATTCTGCAGAAGAAACGCGTTAAAGTTCAAGTTGAAATTTGTACTTTTATTGTAGAAATGAAAATCACGCCTCCACGTCATGATCATCTGAATAATTCCACGCATTAAACACCAAACCTTAAGTTTCTTCTCGAATCCAAGCGCCGCGAAGAATAGCCTATTAAACCTTAATGACTTACATCACTGTTTGTTTTTAAATGAAGTAACTGATTTTATTCATTCCTTCTTTTTTGGCTCTCTGTAAGCGCGTGACTGGAGAAATTTAAAAAACGGGGTCCTGGCCCATCACACGAGTCCTCGAGCCCAGGGCAAAGCGCAGAAACCTCATCGGTTTGATTGACACCTGAAAGCACCAATAGAAATCCGAGCTGCTCTCAGCCGGCGCTCTTTAAAATCCCTCCCCGAACCTGGAGCTCATAGATGGCACCGCTGCGCGTCCGCAGGAGCACGAGATTGGAAACACGCGCACGCACACACACACACTCACACACACTGAGACACTTTGGATGGACTGAGAAAACTTGCAGAGACTGAAGGAAGTCCGGAAGTGGACACGAGGACAGGCAAAAGAAAATATTACCACCTGAGGGTTAACTTCTTGAGGTTCCAGGATACTTTGCGCGTTTTGTTTGTTTCTCGGCTAAGAAACACACAGAGGTAAGCAGCAGCAATGCAACTCTCTAACACCTGCATTAAATATTGATTTCACTCTTAGATCCAACAGATAGTCCATACATTACATTAATAATGTGTGTTTTATTTGTTTACATTGTCTGACGCGTCAATACGCATGAGTCCATAATAACCTCCTGTGTGGACACTTCACACTTTACTCTCTCTCTCTCTCTCTCTCTCTCTCTCCCCATACACAATCGTGATGACATCACAACCACAACCAGCTCGTGATTAATGCAATCTTGGTTATCTGAAAATGTTTGTTTAACAACTTAGGTAGGTTGCTGGAGACTGGAGATAGTGTTTGTTGTTCAGAACAAAGAATTTAGAAATGTTTTTGACTTTTCTTCCTCCCCCACACCTCGTCTAAGATTTCTCGCTGTAAATTAAACCCATGAATAAAATCCATGAAACATTTCTGAAGTCCTGACTAGAGGTTACCGTTTCTAATCCGACAGCCGAACCCAAACCTTGCTTGATCACGTTCCTACTGAGAATCCCGATGAATTGAAAGTTTTAGGCCAACCTGACCTGACTTTTCAGAGTATTATCTCACACTTCAGATATTATTTCCACTGAATGGAAATGAGGAAAAGTGTGTGTGTGTGTGTGTGTGTGTGTGTACAATTACAATACGTGTCAAACATCGTGATCTTTTGTGCAACCGATAAACCAATAAGCGGTTGAATGTTAACGTTAAATCATGAGCGCAACAAAAGCATATAGCTGAATAACAGACTACAATTTATTATTTATATATCAATTTGACAAAATGTATTTAGAAGATAAAGAGTATCTATCTATCTATATCTATATATATTTACACACACACACACACACACACACTTCTAGTATATAATAGAATTCTTACTAGTATATAATACTGCATACTTCTAATATATCATATTTATGTACTGCAAATGTAAAGCCAAAAGAGCCTTTAAGCCTTCATGAGAAGTACATAAGAACTATAACAACGAGATCATAACTCTAAATAACTTTATAAGAAGTTCTTTACCCCATCATTTTAACCATATTAAACTATATTATATCTTATGGAATCCAATTGATGTTGGTGATGTCCAATTAAATTCAGATTTTTAAAAAAATCTTTCATTTTATTCCAACACATAAAGCTTGATACTTTTTCTCAGTGCGCATGCATTAACTAATCATTTATATTTATATATATATATATATATTGGTTAATCCTGGAGTTTTCTGTTCCTGAGATCACGAAATGATGTCTAGCAGAGGTTTAAGGAACTTCTAATAAATAAAGAATAAATGAACGATACTTCTGTGTGGTTAGAACGGACGGATTGCTGTGATCGCCGTGATCGTAATTAGATCTACGGCCGAATGTTTGCAGGGCCTCCACTTGTGGACCTTGTGCCCTGTGAGCAGCACACATTTTGGGCTAAGTTGTGATCGAATTCCAAGTTTTACGAGCGTATCCGATCATTCGGATGAAACAGCGTAGATCGGTCATTTCTTTTCTAAAAACAAACAAACAAACAAACAAACAAATAACTAAATGCAGAACTCGGAACAGGTGGCGTTATAATGAATAAATAACCTTTTAGGCTTAGAGCTGAAGTATAGGATTGAATAACGACGACGTTTCAAATCCACAAATGAAGACACTTCTCTTGCTTACTGTCTGAGGATTTACTACATATTTTTAAAATAATCAATCACGAAAAAAAAACATTAAACTTCACTTACAAAGAGCTTTTAAAAAGTTTCCCAAATCTCTCTCTCTCTCTCTCTCTCTCTCTCTCTCTCTCTCTGTCGTCATGTCTGTTCTGGGATCTTTGAACAGCTTGCACTAAAAATTATGATTGACAACATAAATATCTGTCAGTGAGAAGACTAAAGAGTCGCTGGAGGCCTTTCAGAAAGTGGACAGTGTGCGTGTGTGTGTGTTTTGTCTAATGTTGTCCGATCAGAGGCTGAGACTGTACACGCCAATTTACATAATGATGTTTTAATAATGTAACCATGGAGTGCTGCTACACACACTCACGCACACACACACACACACACACACACACAGCCTCCAGCAAGAAGTAGCAGAGGAATAGAACAACAATGGCTGCGAAACATGCTATTAATATAAGCTGGGCTTTGTGCTAAATAGGCCTAGCATTTAACCTGAGGCAAAAAAAGAGGCCGTCTTAGCCGAGTTAAAACCAGTTTCCCACTTTGGCCATGTTTAATTGTTTATAATTGTTTAAATAAAATTTTTTAATGTTTTATTAGTTAACCAAGTTCTTTTGGAAACACAAAACATATATATATATATATATATAAATACACACAAACACACACACACATATATAGATCTGTATAGATTTATCTGTTGAAAATATTCCACTATTCTTTTATTAATGAAAAAAAAGTACTTTTACAACTGCATAATTCGCCCCTAAGCAACACTTTAAATTGTTTGTACTTCTAAAGTTGAGAGACAAAACAGCCTTTTCTTTCTTCCTTTTATTCTCCTTTTCGTCCTAACGTGATGTTTATCGAGCGATACGAACTTTAATCCCCATAGAGACGAATATACTTTGCATATTATTAGTCTATATGTATAATTTTTACATTTTCGCAGTGGTGAATGTGAGTTAGTTTGAGATATAAAACGTCGCCGGTGGGGTAGCGTGGAGTACGTTGTGTTTTGTACCTGTGGTGTGTGAAGGTGTGTAACGTGGCGACTTTAACCCAGTAAAGCTTTAATGGTGCTCCTTATGGTCTGATTGTGTACCTTCAGTTATTTCAATAAAGGTCAAAGATATGCACTAACGGTACAAAGGAGACACACGTGATGGTACCACGATGGCGAGAAGGAAAAGTACATGTTGGTACCTTCATTCCTGACAGTTTATTAGCGGCCTGTGAGGAAACCGCGGCGTATCGAAGGAGAATCCGAATATATTGCATTTAAATTTTTCATTTTGAACGTGGAACAAATTTGGGTTTATTGGAGTGTTGAAGAGTTTACAGGGAAGGTATCAGTCACACACACACACACACACACACACACACACAGCTATTTCAAGAAGAAGAGGAAGAAGAAATTTGTAATAATGAAGGCTCATTGATTTTTGGAAATAAATTTAGTGTAAAGAAATAAAGGATGTGACGTGATCAGATCAAATTTACACTTTTACACGGTTACATTTCTAACAAATTGGCTAAAAAAAACAACCCAAATTCTTGTATGCAAGAAGCACGTTTACATGTACAAGTGTGTGTGTGTGTGTGTGTGTGTGTGTACGTCCGTCCGTGTCAGTGCTGATGATAGATGAAGGCCTCCGCAGTCGAAACCTATTTGCACTTCCATTAAGGACGGAGGAAGCCAAATGGGGATCAGTGTGCATATTTTATAGCTGCGAAGGAGTCGAAAAGCGACCCCCCCCCACACACACACACCCAATCCCTCCTCCCACTCATCCCTCCATCCCCGCATCCCTCCATCCATCCATCTCAGCCAAAACGCCGCCGCGGGATAAGGGGCGCGCGGGGAAATCGAGCCCATTCACTTCCAAAAAACACTGCGGGGAGAAAAGTAAATGTTTAGCAAAGCACCTTCTGTCCGAGAGAATTAAACCAATTCCCACTTGGCCCCCTGATCAAGCACACTTAATAGGCTGTACAGGGAGGGAGGGAGGACGGGAGGGAGGGAGGGCGCATTCAACAACACCGCCTAATGTCTGTTTAATAATATTTAATAGCCAAAATGTCTGCTTAATGCATTTAATGCGTTTGCCACCCCCGAAAAGAGGCGTGTATAGGCAATGCTGTGGGTCTGCACGTGTGTGTGTGTGTGTGTGTGTGTGTGTGTGTGTGTGTGTGCGTGTGTGTGCGTGTACAGCCTACTTTACTGCTTAGTTCTTATCATATTATTGTGCAATAATAATAATAAGAAGAAGAAGAAGTACAAGAAGAAGAAACCAAATTAAACCAAATATCTAATACTAAAATAATTACAAAATGCCTAGAGGTGCATGCTACTGCACATTTTATTTAAAAAAACAAACAAACAACCCTCTAATAATAAGAATAATATAAACCAAAAATTGCCCGTATTTCTGTTTCTAAAATCATGATAATAAGGCTTAGGAAAGCTGCATGACCCTCTGTGTGTGATATTCAGTTATAAACATTTCATCATCACAATTACATTAGACTACTTTTTAGAATAAACAGATTTATTAATTAAACTACTTAATGTGCTTCAGTGTACTGAACTAACAAAAAATAAATAAAAATGTCATGGAACGTTCAAAAAATATTGAGATCAGAACGATGTGTTGTGATGCTGGAGTGAAAAAAAAAATCATTTTAAAAGTAATTTAATTACTTTATTAAACTGAATTAAATCACTCTGTTGATTAAACAAACACAGACTTAAAACTCATCAAATGCTCTATAGCCTGTTTTTTTTGTTTGTTTGTTTGTTTGGTTGTTTGTTTCAGATGAAATTAATAGCACTTTTTTGTTGTTGTTGTTGTTTTTATTTTTTATTTTTTTAGTAGTGTGATATTGGAGTAAAAAAGATGCAAAGAAAAACTCTTAAGAAATGTGTATTTTCGGGGTCGTGTCTAAATCGTTTTTAAATTGCACAAATTAGTCTTATTACAAATAAGTACTTTATCTGTTAATGAAAAATAGAATGAATAATAAACATAAACAAAAAGTATTGACTTTTTTTCTTGGTCATTGAAAAATGTATTCTCCTTCTTCTTCTTCTTCTTCTTATTATTATTATTATTACTATTATTAGCAGCAGTAGTAGTAGTAGTATTACATTTAATATTATTTATTTTTATTAGTACGTTTAACTTAGTCCTTGGTCTGCATGTGATATTTCGACGGCAGTAAAAATTCTGTCCGAATGACCAACGGGTTGCCAGTTCAAATCCCAGGACTCCCAGAAAGCCACGCTGGAGTTCATAACCATCAGCTGTGCTGCTGAATTCTTCTTTACGTAGATAAAAAGATTTTGCAGAATGAATTATTAGCAATTAAAAACACCTGCGTTAAATGAATATGAATACGAATACGAACGTTCCTGCCCTCGTTGTCAGCATCCTGATGAATCGGACGCCTCGAGGAATCAGCACCGGGGCCGCTCGCTGTTATTTTTAATCTGATAACCGACTCAGTAATACATCCATGTGCATTAGTGAGGAAAAGAGTCGCCTAAATCCGCACCTCGCCGTGTTAAGTGTCTGGGGACAAAGCAGCAGCCTCACGGCTCTTAACACCAGCAGGTGGAGATTTACTTTTTCCTCCCGACTAATGCAGAGTGCCGTGAGATACGCCGCTCTGTCCTGCGCCTTCATGCTAATACATATCTAATGCATATCTAATACATATCTAATCGTTCCTCCAGGGTTTCATCTTAAACCTGTCACCATAGTGGAAATCGCACACTACAGCAGGGGGTCGCAAACTTTTTTTCAGCTCGAAAGCCTTTCGAGAGAGAAAATATCTCCACCGAGCCACTTCTGACTGCAGCACAGGTTTATTTTAGGGATATAATGCACCCATACAGATGGACCATCATATTTCTGTACTAGATCCTTTAAACTGTCTTATTTCTTTCCAACTTTCCACATTACGCCGTGATTCGGAAAAAAAAAAAAAAGACAAATAAATCCTAACAATTTCCTATTTTATTAAAATTGCAAAAAATTCTAAACTGAAGCATTATTGCGACACAAGATTTATTTTAGGGACATAATCCACACAGAAGCAATATGGACCCTCATATTTCCATACAGGAACCTTCAGAGGGTTTTATTTATATTCCTTTCCAACTTTCTTTTCACACGCAGGAACAAGTCGCACTGTGTTAAAATCTCATTTAGAAAAACCAAAACAATTAAAAGTCATTTTCTAGTGTTGTTAAAAATTGCAATCGGATTCAAATGAACATCATCTGGATTTATAAAACAATAATAATAATAATAATAATAATAATAATAATAATAGAAAGAACTATAATAGTAGATATATAGCCAATGATGGAGATTGAAAGTTATGTTCAGTACTAAAGAAAGAAAAAGAAAAAAGAGGAGGTACACTCACCCTAATTTAAGAAGCATGACACTATTATTTAAATGCGTATTATAATTATTATTTTTTAATCTAAATATTAAATAAATTGCATTTCCTAAAGCTTGGCTTAATGAACAATATTAAATATTCCTCATCGTACTGCTTTCAATAAACTCGTCAGTTATTGTGATCTAAATCAGATCTGCGTAGAAAACCTGAAACTATCGGATTAGTTACAGTAATTTAGCCGAACGCATAAAGTCACATTCCATTAGGTAAACAAGTGCTAATTGCGGCAATTAGGTTCTTTTATACGAATAATGGACTGGAACGAGGCGTAATGTGATACTAATGAACAGACCCCTCTTCCCAGAATGCTTTGCAAAGCAAACGAAATGCTAATATTAATGCTGCTTATGACAGTAAACCGACTCATTAATTAAAGCACTGATGAGACCGGTGCATTAATTAATCAATTAAGTCATTAATTAGCCTAACACGTTGATGACGTGGCTCGTTATTCACTCGTCTTCCTGACAAGATTCTGAACGGACGATTATAATTACGGTTTTAATTAGAATTATGGTAGGAAACCATCATCTCTCTCTCTCTCTCTCTCTCTCTCTCCTTAGAGAGACGTCAGGCCAAGTGGGAGAACAGTGTTTCTGCTCATCTTGTCTCATCTCATTTCATCCCATCTCACCCCTCTAACACACACACACACACACACTGTAACCTCATGGAGTGTGTGTTAATAAATTTATCAGGTGTGCAGACATGTTTTGCTCTCTCTCTCTCTCTCTCTCTCTCTCTCTCTCTCTCTCTCTCTCTCTCTCACACACACACACAGCTCGCATTAGGAGTGTATTGTCTAGAAACGTGGGTTGCGTAACATTTAGGAATGCTTTTTAATTGCTTTTAACATGGCGGCACAGCAGTTGGTTAGGGTTATTATCTAGTTATTATAGATTTATATACACGTTACAAGTCTAATTGACGGATTACTTCAGTGAAAAGGGTTTTATTGGAAGCGTGATATTTAAAAACAAGCAGAAATGATGTGAACTTGAATACTAATAAGACAAATCAAAAGCTGCTGATCTAGCGCTTCGAAACATGATGCGCGAGCTTAGATTTCTGTGAGAAGTTCCGGCTAAACAGGATCGTTTCTTTTCTTCTGACGTATCTAATATTTAAGATGGTGGTGAATGGGATGGTTGTTGCACGGGCTACAAAAAGGGCTTTAGCGCTGTAAATAAAACGGAAGGAATCCTTTGCATTAAGACTCGCGGTGTCCGTTTTGTTTGCAGGCATCACACGCCATGCAGCACTACGGCGTGAACGGGTATTCCCTCCACGCCATGAACTCGCTGAGCGCCATGTACAACCTCCATCAGCAGGCGGCTCAACAGGCCCAGCACGCACCCGACTACCGGCCGTCGGTACACGCGCTCACGCTCGCTGAGAGGCTGGCTGGTGAGTGAGAGGCTCGGTGTGACATAACAATAACATCTGTACATACAGTAATGCTATATGCTAGTCATGTTGTGTTCGAGTTGCTGTTCGTCATATGAACAACTGAACCGAAGCCTAACGATGAACAAGAGGGGAACGATCCGTGACCCGAAACCTGCGAATGTAAAATTTAAACCGTGCTTCGAAACTCAACAGCACTTTACATTAAGCAGTCAGGCTCGGTACATTCCGACTATTCCGATATTCAATTACTCGACGATACGATACTTCTGATCACTTAATTTGATTAATTAACTTCATTGCTTGCTTTGTTTCCCATTAGTCCCTACCACTGGGGACACGTATACAAAAGCGTCAAAAGTGTCACGTTCAACTGATTAAACATCTTTCTTTTTTCTCTCTTCGAAAAACGGCTGCACATTTCAAGACATTATACTCGAGGCTCGTTACGGCTCTCAGCATCGTAAGCAGCGGCGGAGTCGCACGGCCTTCACCGCGCAGCAGCTCGAGGCTCTGGAGAAAACCTTTCAGAAAACACACTACCCGGACGTGGTGATGCGTGAACGTCTGGCCATGTGCACCAACCTACCCGAGGCCCGAGTCCAGGTGAGACGTTATTCAAACCCATAAACGTTTCACTACAGCATCCTCGGATTCAAGAATCACACGATAAGAAATAGCCGAGGTTTCCGGAACGTCTCCGCCTGTTTCAATCGGAAAGCATTCTTTTTTTGAAATCAGGTGTGGTTCAAGAACCGGCGGGCGAAGTTTCGTAAGAAGCAGCGCAGCCTGCAGAAGGAGCAGCTCCAGAAGCAGAAGGACGCCTCACCTGAAGGAACGTTAGGAGCAAGCGAGAAGAACGACACTCCCTCCACTGTAAACCTGGAGAACCCGCTTCCTCCTTCGTCCACGTCCTCTTCCTCTTCCGTCGAGGCCGAGGGGCCGTCGGAGCTGAGCGTGGAGCTAAACGTCACCTCCGCGGAGCAGTCAGGGAGCGAGTCGGCCACAGAGGACAACACAACCGACAGGGAAGAAGAGTTAAAGCTTCACCAGGACGACATGAAGGTGGACAAATCCGGGAGGCTTTCTCCTCCCTGTAAACGTCTCAGCCCCAAACCAGGTAAAGACGTGAGCCGAGATGATATTTTTCCACGTCTAATCATGATATCCTGTCATAATACACTGATGCAGTTTATCTAACACCATTAATGATGTTTATAGTAATACGGTTATATTGTAAAACAGCATCTGTCCTGCACCAGGGTGGAATTTTAAGCGTAAATGAAGCTCAGCTGCATCTCATTTGGAATTTCCCTCCATCATACATCATCCCTTTTGCTTTTTGTCCTTTTCACTCAGAATTACAGGTGCTGAGGTGACATGATGGCTATTTTTTAATAAGGTGTGGTCATGGATTCATATGTTGATGCTAAGCAGGCTAAGCACAAACCCACTGACACAGATCGCTGTTTTGAGGAATTGTGTAACTTGAGCACACGACTTCATGTTGTGGACCGTCAAACTTTATCTGTGGCTAGAAGTTCATTATTTGGCTGAAAACATCTACTCAGGTTTGCTTAAGAGAGCATTTGCTCAAGGTGCCGTGGGGTTAATGGTTAACGCCTGGAGTAACGCCAGTGACTCCAGTATACGTCTTTCCATCTCCATGCTTAGACCACAACGGCCTTATTCTATTAGTTTCTCTGTGATGATGTTTTTATAGCTGATAATCGACTTAATGTACAAGAAAACATTGACTGCTAATGAATAATTCATGACTCCTCCGTTTTTAAAAATTTTCTTACAAAAAGAGACCACAGTCCCGCCCACTTTTTTTCTATTGGCTCAAGAAACTGAGGCTCATGTCCTTTCCCCTTCAGTTAATCAGCTTTTCCAGTGCATTTATTACGAAAAGTTTTCAAGCGTCTCCCATATTCACGCGGCAAGGACTCAAAAAACGTTGCCACGTCTGTGTAATCGACCCCACATTTTAACACACTGTCTCCATGTCTTTCCTTCCAGATTCTCCCCTCGGCTCGCCGGCGATCACATCCGGGGCTAACGGCATGACTGGAGGCATCTCTCAGAGCCATTCGTATTCGTCGTCACCGCTGAGCCTCTTCCGCCTGCAGGAGCAGTTCCGCCAGCACATGGCGGCTACTAACAGCTTGGTGCACTATCCGTCGTTCGACATGGCCGCCCCGTCCTCCTTGCCCTACCTGGGCATGAACGTGAGTGTCCCGGCGCCGCTGGGTTCGCTGCCCTGCCAGTCGTATTACCAGTCCCTGTCCCAGCACGCGCAGCAGGTCTGGAGCGGTCCTCTGCTGCAGGCCTCCGCCGCGCTGCCCGGCCACAACAGCAAGACGAGCAGCATCGAGAACCTGCGGCTACGCGCCAAGCAACACGCCGCCTCGCTCGGCCTCGACACCATGCCCAACTAAACACTAACTGCGACAAAACAGGACACGCTCGGCTGAACGAAAATGAAAACCCCTAGCTGCCACCTGGACCCGCAAAGACGATTCACAAAATCTATGTAAAGAAATTTGGTGTAATTTCTGAGCAACTTTTTTTTTTTCTCCCCCTTTCATTGTTGATGCCGAAATATTTTTGTACTCAAGTTTTTCATTGAAAAAATCTTATTTTGAAATGGGAAAAATGCATTTACCCTATTTTCCGGACTAGAAGTTGCACCTTAGTATAAGACACACCCCTCTAAATAAAGTCTCCTAAAAACAATAACCTTATATATATATAACATTTTACAGGATGCCGTATGGATGCCATTTTACCTACATGTTTGTTTGTAGTTGTTTTAGAAATAAGGCTAATAGCACAATTTTAACACGCATTGTGTCACTGTGGATGTAAGCAAAAAAAAAAAGTGCCTTATAGTCCAGAAAATACGGTAAATGTGATTCATTTTCACTAGGTGTCACTAAACGTATTACGAAAACGAAACACAATCAGCAGGCTGCAAACGTCCGGCAAAAAATCTATGCTAATGCTATACATTTTTTTTTTTTTTTTTAAATACACCTACATTTCTTCCCGTTTATACAAGTTACCGTAAACCTGCTTAATTGTAGCACTTTTTCCAAAAAAAAAGCTTCATTCCCTGCATGCATTGAGGCCGTCCTAATTCAATTAGTCAGTGTGCTCGAATTACACATTACATAATTCCGTACGTAACGTCTAAATCCCTGCCTTGTAATACCAGATTGCTTAATTAAACCTGACGAATTCACCTGTTTTACGGCCAGCGTTTAAACCGTGTTAAACCGCAAACGGCCGGATAATTAGGAAATAATATCACCGACTCCATATGCAAAGCTTTTAATTACATTTAGCCTTGGGCTGAGGAAGGAATGCAATTACAGTCCATGCATATCATTTCAGATCGCTGTATATCTAACGCTCCGAGGGGAAAATAATTGCAACCGACAGAAAATCCCTGCTTTGGTTTTTTTTTTTTTTTTTTTTTTTTTTCCTCCGCCCAGTGCATGTTAGCAATGTGGAGCGATTAGCCGAGACGGTGGATATAAATTAAATACATTTTTCAAAATTTTTTTTTTTTTTTACTGCTGTGTTAAAGTGACATCATTTGTTACACAGAATTTTTGCGTTTCATTTTTTTCCATTTGGGAACAAAAATAAATAAATAAATAACAACGCTCCAAGCACTTCCACACACAGGAAGTCCATATGGAAAGCACTTCCTCCTCTCGCCGTGTCTGTAAACTGTTTTGCTCTGTAAATTACACAAAGTCGTTTATCTATAAATGTCTACTGGTAAGGCAAATGTAAAAAGTTTTATGTTTTAGATTGAGGAAGGACACGTCCCGCCTCCCGTGATGATTCTCGTAGCTGTCCGTCGTTGAGATTTGTACGAGGTGGACGCTAGTCCTGCGTCAGATATTTAACCTTTAACAGTCTGGTCGTATATATATATCTATATATCTATCTATCTATGTAACTCATCCGGTTGGTTTTCATTGTTGCTGTGGTCATAAAGTTTTACTCGCTCGCACTGTTTCCATCACAGTAAAGTGGTGAACTCGTAGTGTACACTGGTGCCGGGTAAGAACAAATATATACCTTATACGTTTTTCTCTATCACACCTGTAGGCTTGAGAACTTGTAAAATAAGTCGTCAATAAAACGTTGCTTGAAGTTATTAAAACAAGCGAGGCTTCTTCGTTTTTTTCGGTTTCATGTCAAAACGCTCATCCAATCCCACGTTCACGAAGCTCTGTAAGCTCGGATGAATTAATCTTCTGAATGGATTGTAAACTTCATATTCTTTAAAAATCTAGCACAGTGCTTTGTCGAGAAGAGTAGCAAGTCGCTACTTTTTGGAAAAAGAAGTCGAAGTTACCAGATGATGTCGTAGACTGATTTGCATATTCATTGCTTCATCGTGATCATTTGCATATCAAAACATGCTATATAAAGATGGAAGATTTTCTGAAGACACTCAGCATAGAATAAAATAAAACAGCGACATAGCCACTAACGTCAGCTCAAAAAGCGCCAAATTTGTCACTAATCCACCCCCTTTTTTTTGTTTTTTTTTTGTTAAAGTAGCTAAAGGAGTAAATATGAGCTAATTCTGCGGCAACACTGATGCAGTAGAACCAGCTAAAGCTAAAGCGATACTCTGTAAATCTCCGCTTATTTACATTTGATCATTATTAGTGAGACTTCTTAGCTCTTCTTTCCATTCGCTAACAAACAGGCTAACCCGCAAAACTAGCATTAACTTACAAACTAGCAACGGAACTCAAACTTACACTTAAGAAGGCAACAAATTCCACTAATTTATCGAGAAGTCTTAAAAAGGAACAATTGTGAGACGAGGTGTTAGCCTGTACGTTAGCGTGAAGATCAGCTTGTTAACTAGTAAGCTAAATATACGTTAATGGCTACTCTTATTTATTTATTTATTTTAAAAAAAGGTCTAGATTAGACAAAGCTATCTTAAGGAATCCTAAACTTCCCTCAAATCCATCCATCATGTTTTAAAGTCTGTGATATTTGGTTGGAATTGATTAATTTGTCTTTTAGTAATTCTTGCAACAACAAAAAAAACAACAAATAAATCACAACCTACACTGTAACGAAGACTCTTATCTCAATCAGTTTGCTAACTTAAGGCTAACTCGCACACTAGCATAAGAAGATCATGTAAAACCCACATCTATCTCGGCTAATCTTCAAAATCGGCCATTCGTTCAGTCTTGCAAACTAGCATTCTTTAAAAAGTGAAGTTAGCAAATGAAGGCAAACAATACACTAATCTACTGATCGGTATTGAAATCGAATTAATGAACTTACAAGCTGTAGGTATTATCCTATAAGACCACATGAAAATCAGCTTCTTAACTAGCGTGCTACAAAACGTTTAGCTATTTTTTTCAGTTCGCTAACAACAGGCTAACTCATGAAATCGGCTGATTTTCATACCAATGTTGATGCAGTGTTACAGCACGTTTGTGAATGTCCTTAATCCCTATTAGTATGGAAATGATCTATACTAATATCCATATTATACCGAGCAAAATAAATGTACACGACTCTTTCTAGCTAGCAAACACAAAGCAAACAAGGCTAATTTCAAATCTAAATAACTAGCAAGCCCAATAGGACTAATGTATTGATCAGGGTGAATAATGAGACACAGTTTCTAGGTGGTCTTGTTAGCGTATGAGTCAGCAAGTTGCTTGTTAACTAGCAAGGACCAGCTCGCTGACTGGAAGCTGTTATAATCTTTCCATAAAACAAATTCTGCCATTTATATTTATTCTACATTTAAAAAAATAAAATAAACGCTAGCTTCCTGTAACCTGTCTGAGAGATTACAGCTTTTTTTTTATTATATTTCGAATAGAACAGCGTTTCTGCTAGCTAACGACATACCGTAAGAATAATGGCGCTTACTCCAGGAGCTTGTGTTTGCAAATCCATATATTTTATACAGCATTAGTACAGATTATGTTTATCCTCATATTTGTGTGGAAGAACAAGAAGCTGAGTGTGTAGAAATGGTTCGAGAACAAGAGAAAGACAGTGTTGGAGGAGAAGGGGAACAAGGTAATCTCATGAAATAAAATCGGTTTGGGGACACAAGCCATCCCCCGATGAATAAGCGGGCCATTATGCTGAAGAATGACGGCCTGGGGCCGTGATTATGCCGCTATTATATCTTAAACAGCGTGGTTTGTCAAAATGCATAAGCCCTTTGCTCCCCATAAAGAGGCTCTCCCTTCGGTGTGTATTTTACCAGCGGCACGATGCTGCTTCCACTATGCCCTTGCCATGGTCGCTAACCGCCGCTTTAAATACAGCAGATTTAAACAGGACGTAAAATATTCAGTCAATTTGCGAAGAGGCGAAATGTCATCGTCCGTATGACTAAGGGCGCTAAATATTCATACAATTCCATCCAGGGTTATTCACATGTACATGCTTGAACAGCACCGGCTGCACACATAAACACTTGAGAACACACGAGATGCCCGGAGGTGCGTGTTACAGATTGTAATATGGTAATAAAGGTCAAGGTCAGTGCTGTCTTGTTACTGTTCCTGTGTTCGGGAGGGGAAAAATAAATAAAACCGTGCTCAAAACACACAGCACAGTAGGTTATGTACAAAGGTTATGGCTGTTTATGAGCCTTAATATTATTCAGAACATCACAGTAACTGAACATACGAAGGAGCTAAAAGAGCGAAATACAGAAACACATCGACGGTAACTCAAAAAAGGGAAAAGACAGGTTTCCTCATCTCTGATTGGCTGGAGCAAGCGTCATTCATACGACGTTATGAGGAGTTACGAACGCTGAAAAGGAAGCCCGGTTACTCAAGAGAAAGAATTACTCACTATAACAACATACATCAAAATAATGAATTAGAAAGATTAATATGCAAGTCGTTCAGGATGGGTTGTTTTTTTTTTTTCTTACTGCCACATGACAAACGTGTCGAACTGGCACATGTAACCCATAATACTGCATGACACACGTACACACACTTACGACACGTCTGCCATGCGAGAATCTACCACGGACGCTGCGAAACAATACAATGAGACACTTAAATCTACAAAAAAAATGTTTTATTTGAAAACCCGAAACGCCGTGACCTCAGGAACATCACTGAAGATGCGTCCCCGAGCATCGTATGAAGTATCCGACGTAATTTATTTTATTTTTTTGTTTTAAATGTCCTCAACAGGATATAAGAACACGACCGAACACACAAATTGACATGTAAAGAAACACCTGACGATAAAACCGGACACGGGGAAAATCTGTTAATTAATAAACAACTACCCTTGCCCTAGTGTCTGACAAGTGGGACTCACAGGTCTTTATTTTATAATACAACCCCCCCCCTCCCAACACACACACACACACACACACACACACACACACACACACACACACACAATGGCCCTTGAGCATGCCCAGCACAAGAATCACAGTGTACCATTCAATCACTCCCTCCCTTTCACTTACTTCCCCCCCCCCCTTTTTTTTTTTTGGAGCTGCTAAAGGTTTTAGGTGCATGGAGAATGAAAGCTGCCAGCGTAAGGAACCCCAGTCCATTGAAGAAGTGACAGGCACTGCCAGAATATGATCCTAATCCTGTTCTCAGCATTCTCTTAGCCTGCTGGCATTGCAATTTCGCCGCATACTCTCCGGCCTGTGAACTGGGCTAAATCCCTCTAATAGCACATTGCCCAGATACACATCAAAGTGCTCATGGAAACCAACACGGAGGCCCTCGCGGCCCCGACGCCAATCCAGGAGCAGAAATTAGCCTCTGCGGTCAACAATAACAAAATACCGGCCACCTATTAGACATGTGCCAATGACGTATTGCGATATTGGGTCCTGACATTTATTCAGAAATAAAGTCATGATTGCGTTTAGATAATGGGGGTTAGCTCATTCACGTCATATACTATCACATACTGAATAGTATGTTCGCATGTTAGTCTCTTTCTCAGTGTAGTGACGAGCGGTACTCTCGACGGGGTCAAATCTCAACGTTCTCTATTTACAAAGACGTTTCTTTTGAAATAAAGCGCTGTAAGCTTGTTTGTCTTGTCAAAGATCGGTTCGGGTTGTTGTATTTTGTAAGAAATAAATCTTAATAAATGTTTGGCCTGTTTACTTTGTAAACCGGTATTACCAACGCGATCGGAAGGCGAGAGAAACGCCCATAAAGACGGAGTGTAAGGGGTTAGTGGCCGTGTACCGCGAATACATCGTTCGCCCGAAGACTTCTGCTACACGTAAGTGATTCTTACCGACAACCGTGTATTTAGAGTTCGTTTATATTTGCATCTAACGTCCTTGAAACAAATATAAGCCTTTCTGTTCTGGCTTATGTTACAGCAGCGATAAACAGTCGTTCCTTCACCGGTCTTTCATACTTGAAAGTAATACGATTATTCCTTATTATTAACGTTCCTTGAAATGTTAAATAACCGTCTCCAGACGGAAAACTTCACCATGTCGACGCTTCTGTACGTTTTCAACCCGTTTATGTTGAGCGTCTGAACGAGCCGTTCCGTTACTATAGGAACTAATATAAACCTGCGATAAACCTGTAGCCGCACTACCGTCGAAGATTACACCTTCCGACCAATCAGAATCAAGAATCCAACGGCACGGTGGTAGAAATATAGATCATTACCTAATAGAGTAGGCTCAAGTTGAATCTGAACTGCTGCTTGTTCATTATTTTGAATCATTTTCTAGTTACTTCCAGAATATCTTTAACGTCTTTTAAGACGTCTCGGAGGTCCGGACTGGGAGCATTAGCATTCCTGATAAATACCCACGCAGCAGAATGGACAAATGAACCCAAGAGAAAGTGAGTGGTGAAGGGGTGCAGAGGGGGACTGTGGGTTGTGACAACAGGTGATTGAACTCGGCTGCGAGAGGTCGCCCTCTTTAGTCCCAGCGGCCCTTTTCTGATTCAGTCCTTTTCCCTTTTTATCCCTCTGTTATCGCAAACCCACTTAATCCTCTTAAAGCCGAGGAGAAGCTCTTTTTTTGGTTGTGGGGGGGCAGGGTGGAGGCGGCGGCAGCACTCCAGTGCCTGTCACCGAGGTGCTGTTTCAGTCACACATAATTACGCATCAATGCCACACTACACATCGCTTTTAAAAGGGCACAGGGCATTGTGGGTAAGTGGACGGAGGCCAGGCCTCTCAGTGAATGCGGCGTGTACTCTCACGGCTTAAAGCCTCACTCGACGTAGTTAAGCGGACTCGCCGAAATCTGAAATGAGCAGGACGGGTTTAAGATCGTCGCCGACACAGCGAGTGCAATAGAATAGAGCGTAACTTCAGACCTACGTTTGAAGAATTTCTCAGTTACTTCGTATAAAGTTGGCTGTAGGAGAAGTCGTTCTCTGCCCCGAGTCAGTTCCACTCGAGTTCTTCTTCCTCGCCTTTCGGTAGCAGAGTCTCAATTTACCTCCTTAGGAATTCATTTAGCTGCATAACATAACATAACGTCAGCTATGTTAACTAGCAAGCTAATTAAACATGTAGATTCTGCAGTCACTCTTACAAATAAAGGTTCTTTAATGGTTCTTTACAGCACCATGTCTTCATATCTTCATTGTATAGTGTTCTTGAGTCGAGCTCTATGGTTCTTTGGAGGTTAAAGACATTCTTTAAGGTTCATTAGAGGTTCTCCAGAGCCGGGTATTGGTTCTTCAATGTATCGGCCTTTAAAAGGTTAAAGCGAACCCTGTGAGGTACTTTATGGGACTGGAAAATGTTCTCCTGGCGTCGCTTTTCAGAACCTTACGTCGGGTTTTTTCGAGAACTTCGAACAACATGGTTCCTTAGCGGCACTGCTGTGAAGAACCATTTCCGGGTTCTTTAAAGCACCAGTAAGTAGATGGTTCTCTAAAGAGTAAAAGCAACTTAAAAGGGTTCTCCTGTGACATCAGGCTGAAAAAAAAAACCCTTTCTGGTTCGAACTGGAACTTTATTTTTAAGAGTGTTAAAGATTCCAGGTATCCGCCCATTCGCATATCGAAGGTGGTTTAAAAGGTGTGCAGACGTACATAGCTCCGCCCCCAAAAATATAGAAGTACCGAGAAACTCCGTTTTAAATGGGAAAAAATTGGACTTTGGTGTTCTACAACAGCAGCTCTGACAGGAAGTGATGACACGGGGGTCGATCCGTTTCCTATAACAGCACACCCTGCCGTATTTTATTATTTACTTAATATTATATTCTATTTGAAAGATAACGGATTTGTCTACTTTTAAGCGATCGCGTAAACTCACTCTTTCGTTGCCATAGATACATGAGGAAAAGAGCAGTGCGGATCATTTAAGGCCAGAGTTTTTCATACTTCTTGTCTGTTTTCAATACATGTCTGTTTATAATAAATAAATAAATAAATAAATAAATAAATAAATAGGCTGTATAATTTAGGACCTTGCCGCTTTTTCACCTGTCTGGAGTTTTCATTTGAGTAATCATCTCAGAGAGTCCTCTCTAAACAATCTCTGTACAGCTATAAGCGCTTAATAGCACCATGTGTGTGTGTGCGTGCGTGTGTGTGATGCTCCATTTGTCGTTATTATCTTCTAGCTAATGATGTGCTTAACATGAAAATAATGATCCTGACTCTGCATAAAAGAAGGAGAAAAAAAAAAAGTGTCAATCGATATGAAACGTCACGTACAAAGAAAAGTCCATTGGTGAAATACCGATATTCGGTATCGTATCGGTGCGTCCCTGTGGTGCGCCGAACGTGATCTGACCTCACCTCGCAGGTCATGGAGGCTCCAGGTGCTATCAAATAACCAAAATTCGTCATTATAAAAAGATTCTCTCTCTCTTTCTGTCTCTCTCTCTCTCTCTCACACACACACACACACACATTTGCGGTGTACGATGCGATTCCGGCATCACGGGTGAAAATAACTCGTCCCTAATGATCCCTGTTTCCTGAGTGTTAAAAAATGTAAATTTATGTAAAAGCCCATATGGAAAGACATATTTACAATATGTTTAGGTAATCACAAGATGCAGGCATGGAGAACTATAGCGGGCCGCGAGACGCAGCCGACGCGCAAAATAGTTTTTTATGTATCATTAATTCTCTTTGCATTCCCAAATAACCCTATATTACGGCGGTAATACAGTAATCACTCACAATCGCACAGAAAATTATCTGCACTCATCTGTGGAATCAAAGGCGAATGGGAAAACGAGGGCGAAACATCCCATTTTGGGATCCTCTTGCGTCCTTAATGTTCAGCCAGAAGCCCGGCACCTAAACGACAGCGCGGCCAATCTCGATCCCCGCGCCGATGGAACACTGTTTTCGAGCAGCTTAATGACAGCGGGGAGTCGATGGCCTTCCCCGGTGCCGTCCTTAAAGTGCGCACACCTTTTCATGCTACATTGGCCCAAATGGGAGGCAGGTTCGGGGGGGATAGACAGGGTGAGGAGGGAAATTGAAGCTCGTACGCTCGTGGAAAACAAAACAGACCTCTCAGAGGCGTGGGGTCGGCCTCGGGGAGCCGCGGCGGTGCGCTGAACGCGTGACTCGACGTTAACACGGAATCGTACACGTGCGATCACGTGTCGAGGGCGTCCGAAAGCGCACTTCAACGCGTCGCGCCCCGAACGTGCACGCGAGCTCAAGTAAACCGCGACAACATTGAGAACGATACGTGATCGCACGTGAAAAAGAATCGTTCGTGTGAGAAGATCGTGAAAGAAAGAAAGAAAGAAAAAAAAAGTCATTAAAGAGATATAAACGAGTCATGAGAAAACAAATGAATCATGTGTATATAAATAACGAATCGTGGGGGGGCGGGGGTGGTTCACGGAAGGATTCGGGGTCGTGTGTAAAAACTCAGACGTGAAACAAATGAATGAATCATGTGGGAAAACAAAACGTGACAAAAATCAAACGTGAAAAGAAGTGGATGACGTGAAAATAGATTCATAGTGAGTAAAAATGAATGAATCAGGTGAAAAATAAATCGTGTGTAAAAAAAATAATAAATCGGATCACGTGAGAACTAGACGTGAAGCACGTGTGAAGCGTAACATGAAGCGTCTAAACGTGTAAATATGGTTGTGTGATTTTTCTGTAACACATTAACACGTAAGAGAACATTTCCATCGTGTGGTATTACGCATTTCGTTCCCGCGTTTAATTCTCCGCACGGACACGTTTGCGATTTGTCGCCATCTTCATACCGCGATTAGAAAACCTCTACACCATCCTGCAGCTCCTGGTTTCACGCTAACGTCCTGCTGAGTCTGACAATCAGACTGACAATCACCATCTGATAGAGTTCACACTCAGATAATATCACTGTATTTAATAAAGAATTTTATAAATAGGGTTTTAAACATATCTTAATATACATATGGATAAATAATAAATCTGACAGTTCCACTTTAATTTCATTCTAATATTGTGATAATGTTAAAAAAAATTTTTTTTTTACATAAAATACTGAATATTATTTTAATATGCATATTTCTAAAGTCTATTTGCAATAAATAAATAAATAAATTAATAGATAGGTAGGTAGATAAATAAATAAATAAAGGAGACAAAAAGGCTAAAATCCTCCACACGTGATCTGTGTACTGACTGGCCCTAAACTAAACCAAACCACTATTTATTTAATAAATATCATTTAAATGTAATTAAACTTCTTTTCTGCATTTGGGGGAACAGTAAAAAGTTTACACAGCTAATAAGAGGAGAAGTAAAACTGTGTAGTGTTATGATGGTTATGAGAGTTATACAGCACTTTTAAAAGAGCACAGCAAGTGATTTTAATAAATAAACTGCCAAATATCGCCATCTACGGGCCGGAGAGAGAAGTACCAATAATTAACACTTTACTTTTTTAAAATAATAATAATAATTTATAGGAAAAATAAATACATCAAAACTTTATTACTATTTCAGACGGAACTTTTGGACGCACGGACTCAAGGTGCATGATTATTTTCACTTTGTTCATTAAAAATAGTAATTATTTTATTTGAGATACCCTGACGATATAAAACCTCACAGAGTAAAAGGATCATTAAATGAAGGAATATTTTTGCTTAGTCTAGATTTGCTTGACCACAACGTATATTATTTTACACATTTAGAGAAGTAGTGTGGCCACAACGTAGGTAATTCTGCACAATGATTTACAAGCAATCGCTTTCAGAAGTCACAATAATTAGTGGAATGGAGTCCACAATTAAATCTCAGTATAATCTACTGCATCTGTTCCTGGAGTCTGAGATCACACTTAAAAACACACAGCATCATGAGGAATAAAGAGCGATCAAAACAAGTCCAGAATAAACTTCTGGAAAAGTAGGAGTCGGGGTTTGGTTATAACAAAATCTCAAACCTTTAAACATCTCGTAGAACGAAATGAAATCCATCATTTTAACAGTGTGATTCTTTTTGCTCCCATTTCAAATGTAGGGGCTATTTTGAGTAGATTCGTGACGTAAAAATCCCAGTTAAAGTCCCCTTGAACTCAAAACTGCAGTTTAGTGTGCCTTTCAGTATGAATATGTCAGGCTTAAGGTTATCTATACGCTAGTGCGCTCCAAAACAATGACAAAAACCGCTTTCACAAAACGCACGCGTTCGAAATTTACACGATACGGATCAACAGCTTTGATGACATCATTCCGCACTTCAGCTTCTCATCAGATTTTCTGTCCGATCAAACGCTCTCTAGAATCCGAAGTGCCCCGCCCCCGACGTTATAAATATCCATGGTACGAACCGTCAAATACTGTTTAGCCCGGGCGTTGAAGTAAGCTGAGCGCTATTGGCTATTTAAAAAGGGGGAGGAGCCACTGGAAATGTCCCGCCCTGACTTCCTGATTCAGTGGAAATTACGTCAACATGTCAAGTAACATTGCATGTTTCAAGGCGCTTCACGGGGAATTTAAGTCCGTTTCAGTTCCAGGTTTTGTGACACAAAAATAATGTTTAAGGGGGTGAATACTTATGTACGCCACGGTACGGTGTAAAAATCCGACTATTCGGATCGACGCATAGATTTAAAAAGGCAACGACTGAAATGAATGACATTTCCTCCTCTAGTAATAATTCCTTTGACCAGTCTTTAGTTACTAGAAAACACATTTTTAATATCTCCACCAGAGGGCAGTGTTGCAACGAGTCGTTTACACACAGCTGACCATGTATAAACCTGACTCTGGGCCTCTTCAGCTGACACGCAGCAGTTTGCACAAATAAATCGGCCCGAAGTTCGCGCACAGGTGCGGGAGGACGAGTTCCCCGAGCGCCGGCTGAGGGGCGAAGCGGAAAGTGTCCGAGAAGAGGCGAGCGAAGCTGCCGAGGTCCTGCACTCGCACCGTGATGTCCATCTCCTGCTGAGCGAGACCGAGCGCCTGCTCCACCACACACTCGTTCTGCAGCGGAGACAGAGAGCAGGTGGAGTAGAGCAGCTCTCCGCCCGGACGAGTCGCCTGGAGCCCCGCCCTGAGAGCAAGCACGAAGACACGTCAGAGCATTATCAGACATCACCATTGTGACCATTAACGCTTGGGCGATATTTTGCAAAAGATCAAGGTCTTTATTTATTTATTGGTTTATTGAAAAGTTGCATATTTTGACAGTCTTGGTGCGCAGCTTTCGTGAAAATGTTGCGTCTCCATCATTTGCTGTTTTGGAAATTCAGTTCAGGTTTCTTGTTATAAATAGCTTACAAATGAAACGTTTATTTTAAAGTTCGATTGTTCTATGTTTAGCAGATGAACTAATTTTAAACTAAATCTAACTTGATCACTTTGCTTCTTTCTAAAAAAATAAAAGCCTGAAATGAGTAAGTGTCCAGCGATACGCTGATTAATCCTACACCTGTCTTATAATAATCTGCTGAGAAATCTTAAATAAACGTGTCTGTATTATGTAAAGCTAGAATACATTTTTTAAACTTGTTTTTCCAGATGAATTATTGGTTAATTAATAGTCCATTAATGAATTATTACCTATTCCAAAAAGAACGAATGAATTTCAACTTTGTGGGTTTTTCCCTCTTCTTTAATGAAATCTTAGCAAGAAGGGAAAAATACAGCAGCTTATCTGACCAACTTCTTCCATTTTTTACTAATTAAAAAGCACATGCTGCCTTTTCGTATGAGAATCCCTTCATTTTGTTTACTCTGTTTACAGAGAAAACTCTAAACTCCAGTGTGAACAAAACAAGGACTGTCGTGAGCACTAACGAAGTGATGGAGGAATACTTAAAAAATATATATATATTTTTAAAGATGACTTGAAAAAATGACTGAATAATGACTCACAGCAGGAGTTCGATCTGCAGTAGGGGAAGCGTCTGTCTCTCTTTAGTCCTGGACCTTTTAAAGATGTTGTTCTCGTCCTCAATTAGGGAATGTCTGTCTGTGGTACAGGGGACGTCCACTAGCACCTGAGAGGAGAGAGAGAGAGAGAGAGAGAGAGATTAAGCACAAAAATACCATTTATATACAGAACACAGATGACATCTGAGCAGCAGTGCAGGATGCAAAGGGTGAAACGGTAAATGGTAGATAACACCAAATAAAACATACAACACAAGAAAAGCAAAACATGATCTTATTTGATATTTTCCATGTTTCCCTTTGCCAAAAAAACGTCGCTAATACTGACTCGGTCAAATTCGAGGTCTTCCATGTTCCTCCATTTGCGACCATCAAGAGACGTGACGCGGATCTTGTCTTCACCTCTCAGCTCCTTGGGCACGAAGCTCTGGAGCGTCCTCTGGAGCCGGGCCGTGCGAGACCCAGACAAGTCGTTGGCCCACAGAAACCCTGCGAGAATGTTAAAATCAGGGACACAATTCAGTTTTATTAAGGAAACACTACAACCAAAAACACAATCTTCAAATATCTTTACATACGGACAGCTTGCGTCTGCAGAATAGCGAGCGTCTTCCCTCCCGGGCCGGCGCACAGGTCCAGAACACTGTGACCCGGCCGGATGTCCAGCGCCAACACGGGCAGGACAGAAGCTGCGTCCAGGAGATAATAACTCAATAATCCTGCGCTGTCTGGTCTGAGAGAAACAAGACATATGAAATGTCACGTGATGGTCACAAAGTAGATCTAGGAAGAAATCTTCCCTACCTGGCAGGTTTGAATCGAGTTATGTCCCCTCTCGGAAAGACAAAACACTGGATATTTGAGCTAATACGGGCCGGTTCTGTAGAAGAATGATCATTTTGTTCAGATTCATCTGAGAGCTCGTGTGTTTCTGTTTCTCCAGCTCTGATGAAGTCTCTGCAGCCTTGAGATTGTAAAGTCGAGATCACGTCTGCATTAGAGGCGAAGTTGTTCATCAAGGCTCCATACTTCTGCTCGGACAACATCCCGATACGGACGGACGGCCACAGCTCCCCGAAGTATTTCTTATACGTGGCATCGAAGTGCTGCAGAGCCAGGTTAGTCGCTGGGACTTTGGCTCTGGTGCTGGCCTGGTAGACAATTCAAAAATAAAAGATATCACAAGTGAGTCATCTTCTTGTACAGTGTGATAATGTTTCTGTCTGGCACCAAAGAGCGACTAAAGATGAGCAACACTTTTAATATTCAGCAGGCACTTAACTATAATATTTAACATAATTTTAAACAGGTGAAAAAAGCATTTAATCATCACTTTCTTTTCCTATATATTTATAATTCTAATTTTGCTCGTTTTGTTTTACCTTTCGTGGTACTGGATAGTCATTATTCTTATCACAACAATAATAATATCATAAAAGCTCTCGCTTTACTTAGTTTCAGTACAATAAAAACAATCTAAATATTTTACCCATTTCGTTTTAACGCGATTCCGTCGCTGGATAAAACAAACAGAGTCTTTGAACTTGTTTATCAAAAATCTCGTTCTCGTGTGCGCCGCCATTTTGTGTGCAACTCCTAAAAGCGTCCGCGACTCACAATAACTTGTTGTTATTGGTTCCGTTAGTCATACGGACAATAGTCCCAGCACTCGAACATCCTTAAAATAGCGTGCTTGGCGATCAAATTACATTTTTATTACTTTTAAGACATTTTAGAATGACTTATTTATCATTCAAGCTACACTGACCCTCCACGGTTTTTTTTTTCCTCAACGTAATCTGATTAGTTTACTAAAATATTTATATGTATGTATTGATTATCGCACACGTTTGTCATTAAAAAAATGATGTAAAAATATGTAGTTTAAATATCGTTCATGTTTTTATTTTTAAATAACGAAATAATTTCGGAAATAAATTCCGCTGTGACGTACTTTTAACAAGCTAATAAACTACTTCCGGTGTGTTTCTAGCACTTTCCTGCGCGTGACCTCCACTTTCAGAGTGCGTGTGGGATTAAAAAGTTATTTCTCGCCTGTAAGGAAATTTTTTTATATATATAGAAACTTTAATCATGGTTCACGAAAGAGAACTGATCATACACGGAGATCCTGAGGTAGGACTTCATGTTTTTATTTACGATTAAAAATAATAATAATAATAATAATAATAATAATTAAAAAAATTATAAGCAAGAATTAACCCATTAAATCCCCAGTAAATTAAATGTCTTTTCACTTTTTTTTTTTCAAAAATAAATAACTAATAATAACACTTTTCAAAATAAATAAATATCTTTTCAAAACTGTTTAGGAAAAGATATAGATAGGTTTCAGATATATAGATTTTTTTTTATTCTTGGTCATAACCAGGAAACTACAGGCAAAAAATAAAATCAAATAAATAGAGTGAAAAACTCAAAAGGTGAACGCAAATTTCTTTAAACTCAATTTGTAGTGCACGGAAGAGACAAGTCTAATTAGAATGCATACAGCACACTTGTTTATATGCTTAATGAAGTGATTAATTGAAGTAATGATATGCTTAATTGTGGGTGTATCTGTATTTAAGTAATCCCCGATAGTGTTCAGCATCACCCGAACGTCTGACTGTTTTGAAATGTTATATTTATTAGAAACTTTGCAACACTCATTTTTTTCTACCGTAAATAAGGATGACGCTCCAGCAGTGGAAGAGGAGCCAGAGGAAGAGGAGGAGGAAGAGGAACTGGTGGTAAGTTGTCATTGAGTGACAGGAAGCTGTGTCCAACACTATATCACACCTGGAGCCACGCTCACCGTGTCTCTGTGTGATCAGGACCCGTTAGAGACGGTGAGACAGACGTGTGAGGGGACGGAGCACTGCGTACACACACGGCACAAGCTGGAGGCGTGCGAAGCCCGGGTGAGCTCACGGCCAAACACGGCGGAAGACTGCACCGAGGAGCTGTTTGACTTCCTGCATGCACGGGACCACTGTGTAAGTGCTTTACGTGTGAATCTATACAAGATATTTAACTGTACATGTATAGAATTGTATAAGACTTGTCCGGCTCTTCACAGATCTGAAGGAGTTGTGATAATTAATCTGATGTCTGAATATATATGCGCTGTTCTGATGTGATCAAAAATACTATAAGCACTTGGAAGTACAAAGCCATGCCTCCTTTGCTGGGACTGACACTGAGGACACGCCTCCTTCACATCAGTCTTGTCTCTGACACGCCTCCCCTGACTAAAAAAAATAATGTTATGTACAGTTAATCTGGTTACGAGCTTTACAATCTTGAAGTGCAGGAGTTTCCTGTATATACATTTAATTTGCATCATTATAGTTTAGTTTGTTTTCTGTAATTTGTTCATAATCATTCCTAATTTGTTTTGTTTTCCAGGTCGCACAGAAGCTCTTCAGTTTATTAAAATGAGCTGCACTACCCCCTACCTCACTGTTTAATACACTTATTTAAGAAGCATCTTTGTGACCAGAATACCTTATTGTACATGTCAGTATGATTTTTTTTTTTTTAAATAGAGGTTTAATTGTTTTAGTCAAATTATCATTCTACATTTACAATTTATTCCATTAGCCCATTTTAATGGCAAAGTTCTCTTTATGCAAATTTTGTCCTGTGCTTGACGTACTACTTTTTGGGCCATTGTTTAGCCAAAAACACACCTACAAAAAACTTGTAAAATAAAAAGCAGAATATTAACAACATACGTTACAAGTAACATTTTGTTTTCCTCAACACCAGTTAGCTTTTTATGGATCATTACTCCAGTTTAAAAACCAAGTTTCAAACACTTGAGAGTAAAATCTGAAATCCAAAGATACTTGCAGTTCTGCAGCGAGGCCCCAAGGTGGCAGCAGAGTCAACGCCACATGAGCAGAGGTCACAAATGCGTTCATTTATGCCGCTTTTGTTATTAGTGACATTTTATTGAGTTTGGCAACTTTGTCCGTTATATCTTCTAGTGCTGTTTTACTGCCGAACGTTTTAAATAAATATAATATTTAATTAAAGCTTATGGTTTACATACACAAATTGTAATAGAACAAAGTTCCTTCTACTGATAAAAACAAAAAGCTGGCATCACTATGCGGACCATGATCTCAAATGTAAAAATAATTGTACGAGGCATTGCTTCTTAAAAAAATAATTTATTAAAATCAAATACAACCAGGGATAAAAACTAAAATTCACTCCATCATGCCAACACTAACTACACAGAGTTTAACATTCTACAGCAGCACTATGATGAGGATGATATCAGAAACTGAAATCATGATAAATTAAAGCTTGATGGATCAGTTGAGTCTGGTCGAATGCACAGGATCACCAAGCTTCGTTCTCCTTGTTGCTTTTCCCAACAAAGTCGTTCATGGAGGACTGTAAAACAACCACAGGGATGCAGTTAGGGTAGTATCAGGACTCGTTAGCAACACCACATCCGCAAACGTTATCGGTTATACAGCCTTCTTAACACTACCACAAAACAATTAATTAGATAAGCATTTAACAAGACAGTAAATATACAAAACCGGTCAAGCACAGTTTAAGCCTCACCGTGAATTTTTTATTTTCTCGTTAAGCAGCGTTGTAATTTTTTTGTAATCAACAATTTTCTAAATAAAAGGCTCGTACACAGGCAGGTTTTTCCAGTCAATGAAAAACAAATCTGTGCTCTGATGACTTCAAATTTAAAAAATAGTATTGTAAATGTACTAAAAAAACCTTAAATCTGCAAAAAAAAAAAAAAAAAAAAATTTTTTAAAACAACTATAATAATGAACAAATAAGTTATGATTGCAGCTAAATGACATTTTTACAGATTAAACTGAACATTTTATGGCTCGTGTCATCACTAAATATTTGCCTTCATCCATTTTACATATTTCTAATGCACCACTCCTTCTAGCCCCAGTCCCCCCCCCCCCCCCCCAAATCCACTTAGATGTGGACCCGCGACCTAGTCCCGCCCTTAAATCGACCGAATAATACCGACAATGGTGTGCATGCAAAAATAACGGCACGTGACAGGATAACTGGTCAGGTCTTATCGTTACACCTCTCTTCACCGAGCTGGACAGAGTTAGAAGTTCACTCGATCTACGTTCCCTGACGGGTTTTAAAAATGACGTACATCTAAATCTTTTTACCCAGAAGAATGGACGTTTGCTCTTCAGGGAAGATGACGAGCTGGAAAATAAATTTCCCTTGCTGGTATAATGGGTCATTCTGAATACAGAATCAAGCTGCTTGCCACAGACGATCCATCTCCTCCCCTTATCTTTCAATTTCCCTCCTTCCTGTAGAGAAATTTTTATGGCGCCACATTTATCTCCCTACCCTCCCCCCCCGCCCCCCGTGACAGGATAACAGAGCGAGGTGGAGCTGACCTGCAGTAGAAGTCTGTCCCTCTTCAGCTTCTTGTAGAACATCAGAACGTCCGAGTTCGCCTGGACCACTCGCGGGTCGAAGTCCATGACACGAAGCCCCTCCAGACTGCGGGCTCGAGAGAGAGCTACGTAAGCCTGTCCGCTCTCAAACACACGGGCCAGAGAGATCTCCACGCAGTCCAGAGTCATGCCCTAAAACACAGCCAGCAGCAACTACAGCGTGAATGCGGCTGTACTCCGTGTTAATTACACTGTAATGAAAATAATAATTAGGGGTCCAAGCACAAAAGGCGCTGGAACCTCATGGCTTTCGTTAGGATGTTTATTTTGACCGCTCCTCTGAAAAACTTAAATGACCAAATGATGCCTCTTGATGGCGCTAGAACATAAAATAAAGGGTTTTCTTCACCGGAACCAAGAGGCCCGAACCTTTTCCAGCATGACACAAAGGGCACAAAACATGCGAGCTCCATGAAGATGTGGTGTGAAGGTTGGAAGAAGGTAGAAGAACTGGAGTGTCCTGCAGAGCCCTGACCTAAACCTCATGAATGCTCTTGTAGCTGAATGACCGCCCCCAAATCCCCAAAATCTGGAAATTCTTCCCGGAAGTGTGGAGCTTATTCTAAAAGACTAAAAGGAGAATAAATCTGGAACGAGATGTTCAACAAGCACACATGGCTGTGATGGTCAGGGGTGCACATACTTGTAAATAACGAGAGGTCATACGAGCCTCCGTCGCCCTGTTTAAACCAGGACCAAATGATGAGAAGCAAGAACGATACACTTCCATCTGTAGCTAATAAGCACAATTACCCCGAGCTCCAACTACAGCCAGCTCTGGCTAATTGAAAGCCATTAGTGCTGGTGGCACACGGCCTGGAGGCACTGCTGCTGTGAGAAATAACCAAACACCAATCTGCAATCTACACTAATGCTATAACATGCTGCAAATGAGCGAATCGCTGAATCTTATTTTACAAAAAAAAAACAAAACAAAAAAACAGATATGGACAGTCAAGACGTCAGCGAGGGGGAGAGAAAAGAAAAACAAGACCGAAGAGACACAGATGCTATAGCGGTGCGTCAGGTATAAATCAGTGGCTTGAAGTGATCGGATTCCAGTCAGAAGA
Source organism: Ictalurus furcatus (assembly GCF_023375685.1). Lineage (NCBI taxonomy): Eukaryota > Metazoa > Chordata > Actinopteri > Siluriformes > Ictaluridae > Ictalurus > Ictalurus furcatus. The sequence goes on from NC_071274.1 coordinate 22,266,760, forward strand.
GCTCTCACTTGACTCTTGTGGATGGAGATGGCCCAGGCTAGCTTTAACGGGAGCTGCTGTCGGCTCAGGTACAGGCCTCCCGCCGCTTTAAACGTCCAGCGCTCGCGCTTCATCACTTCTACAGCACCGCACAGGAAGCGCACTCTCGGGAGGCCTGATGGAGCGAGAGCCAGATACAGGACATGCAGATGATTAGATTACTACATTAGAAGATTGGATTAGAACAGGGACAGCTGGAGGAGGGAGAAGAATAAAACACAGCGATAAAAGTTAGAACGTCATCTATACGAAAGTTGTCCTAACGTACGTTTTTTTTTTTTTTTACAAAGACACATTACGTTTTACAGCACAACGAACAGACACGTACTGAAACACCTTTCCACTTCCGGGGTCATGCTCTTGTTAGGAAATAAATCAACAACAGGAACGAAGCCATGAAGTGGCGTTACTCTCGCCACTCCAAAGGTGATTATTTTTGTTTAAATTCCACAGCAATTTGGCAACGATTCATCAACCTTTTAGTAAAAAGTTGTGTAGATGTTTGGAGGAGCCAAACCAAACTCAGATTTTATGCCAGATTTACAAAATTTTCACGATGAAGCCGATTTTTTTTTTTTTTTTTATCGGTCTCGCGTGTTTATCAGCTGTAACGTGCGTGTAAAGCATGTTCCTGGCACAGCTCATTTGCATGTAGCGACGCCCACAGAACTCCATAAAAGGTCAAAGTGTACAGGCAGCGGGGAGCACAAAATGTAAAGACTGAACGGCAGAACTGGAAGTTATTTTGACACACTTCTGGTTTATACCTTGATTTCCTGGTAGGAAGTCGACCACGACACCTCTCGCACCGTTCACCAGCCCTCTCTGGACATCCAGGTTCTTAGTCAGCATAACCTAAACGATAAAACGAGTTATTCAGTCGTTTAAAACTGTAAATCGTTGCTCTGATATAAAATGAGCTTCGATAGCGTGCTAGCTCTGAACCTGAGCTCCCACTTTCAGCTGTAACGTCTGACCCGCTGGACTCTGTGCGTCGATGGTTTTAACCAACATGGGGTCACTGTCCAGCGCCTCAAACACACGTAAGGGTCCTAAAAGCAGAGCGTGAGATTGGAGAATATTTTTGGAATTGCACTATTGATTCAACCTCCTGGAACATCAGCACATCAACACCCGAGAGGAAAGAAGTCACTGTGCACAGCTTGAGACGGTTCCAACACACCTGGTAGCTGCTTGAGTTTGTTCTCGTTAGTCAGCTCCACGTCGTCCTTGTGCGTGCACAGCCTGGTCGCTACGATACCGTCCCGCTCGATGGGGTTACTGGCGCTCTTCAGGAGCCGGGCAGAGACTTCCTCAGTGACTCTGAAGGAGAGAAACGAATAAAAAAAAAAAAAACCTCAAACAAGACAGGAAGTACTGGGTCACTCGACGAGGCGATCGACTGCATGGGAAACAACACCGAACACGGCTGTATACGGGTTTGGATACCTGCCCACTCGGATGGCCTGCAGCAGCGAGATGAAGGTGCGGTCCGTCTGCCTGCGCACCTCCGTCAGCTCCATGTTCACCTGGATGCACTTCCTCCAGCTCCTCGCCTACGGAACAGCGAGCACACGGTTAACGTCCAATCCGAATCGATCGCTAATTAACGGGAAAGCGCAACAAAACTAAACATGAATAATTCATGTTGCCGAGCAACTAGATAAAGAGCACAAAAAACAACCCCATACAAATAGAAAGACTGGAACACACTCATCCTTTATCCCTTTAATTCACCAAGTTCTCCATCCCAGCTAAGCAGAAGCGCTTCGACCTTTTTCCTCCTAATTATAACCATTTTTAAATTGAAGAAAAAGCACAACCGTGCATGCAAACACCGACAGAAATCCGGGCCGAGTGTTTACTGAAACCGGAAAGAGACTAAAAATGAGTTCAGTAAGGAGACGTCTCCATTAAGCCTTTTTTTTTTTTGCTTTTGTGAAAATAATTAACTCGACGTCCAGAGTGGCATTTAATAAGCCTAGTCTCTCCACGATAAAGCACCAAGCTAAGATTTAAAATGAACAAATTTCTAAAAAATAAGACAGGGATGTATGGCAACTTTTAAATAAATAAAATAAAACAATAATAATAATAATAATAAATTAAATATAATAAAAAAGTTCAGTGTTTCGTGAAAATAAAAAGGCATAAGTGAAGAAAATACAAACGTAATTAAAAATTCCCCCAAAATAAAATAATTAAAACAAATCAAATAAGCAATTAAAATAAAAATTGAGCAAAGCAATGAATCATAGTGCCAGAGAGACGTGTTTCTCTTAGAGATTAATTTGATCATAGAATAACGTACTTAAAGACAGAAGAGTAATAAGTTGGGTAAAGCAGAATCGCAGCTGAGAAACAACAACAACAACAACAACTAGAAAAAGCAAAACTGCTGAGTACTGTACATAAAGGTGACACAAAGCAAACAGATAATAACTAGAGATTTCAGGGAGATTTGTGTTACAGTCACGAGTCATGAGGTGCGAGAGATTTCGTACCTGGAAGCAGAAGCTGGGTTTCTCTTTTCCTTTAGTGACGGGAGGAAGCTGGAGAAAATCTCCACACACGATCAGCTGAATTCCTCCGAAAGGCTCGGAAGATCTTCTAATTGACCTACAAGCACCAAAAGCACACAGCTCATGTTATCAGGACACACACACACACACACACACACACACACACTGCAGCTTGCGTGATGTTCAGACTCATTAATTTGTAATAAACCTCCTCGTTGTGCTGTGAGGTTTAAATCAGAAACACTCGCCCGCAAAGCAGACATTTACCATCTGATATTCATTTCAGCACACTCACCCGAGCGAACTTCCAGGAAGTCATTAACCTGAACCGCATAAATTAAGAAAACGGGGTGGGGGGGGGGGGTTAGGGGGGGGAAGAAAGAAAGAAAGAAAAAGGATTCCTGCTGTTGCAATCTCACCTGGTCCATGGAAAGTAAGTAAATAAATACATTAAATGTAAATAAAGAAAAATAAATAAAAGAACTTCACAATATAAATAAACTATAAATATTGGACGCATTATAAAATGTACAAAAACCACATTTATTAAATATAACATTAGCTAGATTAAATATAAATAAAAGAACTAGAAGCTGCAATTTCCTCTTCTTTCTGTGGTGTGAAACATTAATGAGGTTCATTTTAAATGAAAAATATATATTATAATAATAATAATAATAATAATAATAATAAATATATAACGATGATAAATTCTCACAATGATTTATCGCTAGATGTTGAAATTTTGTACCGAATCTAATATTCTAAATCTTCTAAAATGTTTTACTTTTAAATAAATTCTTTTGAAGACATTAAATAAAATCCTACTCATTTTTAAAGTTATACTAAAATGTTTTGTCAGCAATCTGTTAGCGGTCCTATAAAATCATAATACGCACGGCGTATCAGAAACGTTCGTGTCTCGGCCCTGGTGGAGGAGATCTAGCAAATCTGGGTGCCCCCCTCACCCCCAACCCCCGAAACAATGTTTGGAGATATAGAAATAAAGTCAAGAGATACTTTTCAGATTTACCCACTGCACCTTTAAACGTTACTGAACACGTTACTGAACGTAACAGCACCAAATAAATAAATAAACAAAGTTTTTTAAAAAGGAAAGCAAATGGAGATTAAGCCAAATGTTTAAAGTCTATAACGGTGGCAACCAGACAGGCCCGTTATTTATTTATTTAAACACTGAAACAAACGCTGGTTCTGTAAATAAGGAGAAATGAACTTTACAAAAAGGCATTAATAACAGTTGGAGGAAATGTGATGCTTCGGACACCAATTAAAACGCTCTACGTGCCTGGCGATGGACTCCAACTTGTCAAAGAACTCTGCCTCCACCATGGAGATCTCGTCGATGATGAGGTGTTTGCAGCTGGTCCAGTGCTGCAGGACTCCGGGCCGCTGTGCGAGCTCCAAACACTGCTCCAGAGGAGCCGAACCCGAGCCGATACCTGACCAATCGGAGAGCAAGACACATGAAGCATTCATAATCTTCGACTGGAACTGGGATTCAAATGATAAGTTACATATTACTATTATAATTTCATCCAACCAATCCAAATCCATCCCATCCAATCCCAAATTAGTAATCCTTCCAACCAGCCCCATCCAATCCCCTTCATCCATTCAAAGATAATCATCCATCCAATCTAAACATTCATGGAGTCATCAAATCCAACCAAAATATCCATCCTCCAACCCCAATCCATCCATCCATCCATCCATCCATCCATCCCATTCCAAACATAAATCCTCCAATCCCATACTAAATCATCCATCTCACCATCCAACCCCAATCCTACATCCATCCTGAAAGCCCAACAAATCCAATCCTCCAGCCATCCGATCCCAAGCATGTCCTCCAACTCCACACTAATCCATCCATCCATCCATCCAATCTAAACATCCATCCTCCAACCCCCATTCCAATCATACATCCTCCAATCCCACACTAATCATCCATCCGTCCCTCCATCCAATCTAAACACCCATCCTCCAACCCCAAACAAATCCAAATCATCCATCCACCCAATCCCAAACATATGTCCTCCAACTACATGCTCTCCATCCATCCATCCATCCTCCATTCATTAGCTCAAACATGGTGAAATCTGACCTGCGAAACTGTGTAATGTCGTCCCTCCTATATGACAGGCCGCTACACCGGTGCTGGCCGTGGCGTACGTGCTTTTAGGAGGCAGTGATCCCACAATCCTTTTCAACAGGAAGGACTTCCCCGTACCTCAGAACACAAATCATTGCAGAATGTTAGTGTGTTAGTTAGGCCCTGTCCAAAATAACACACTCGTGCTTATCATTTTTTTGGAAATTAGATAGTCGTGGCATAAATGTGACCATGTGCATGAACTAGATCATAAGACACATTTTCCCCCTGCGATCCAAACGAAAGTACAATTACTTCTTCCTACATCTAAAAGTTTTCTGATTTTTGACGTCACTGTGCAAACCACAGATTTAGGATTTGAGACAGGGCGACAATGTGTAAATACCTGCACTTCCAGTGAAAAACACATTCTTCCCGTTCAATACTGCATTCAGAACCGCCATCTGTTCCTTGCTGAGTTTCTGCGCAACTGGCAACGTGAGGACAGGCTTCTTGTGAGGGTGGAGAGCTTTAACCTGGAAAACCAAGAACCAGAAACCGGGTTTGATCTTCAGACCAAACTAAACGACTCATGAGACATGTTCGGTGTGTGCGAGATGTTTGCTTCTTTAGGTTTGCATTGAAAATACGAAGCTTAAATATGCATCCAACATGTAATGGACGCAGATAAGCTCCAGTTTAGCGTCATGGACTAAATCAGATTTGTGGAGCTGCTCAGTGTCTGCCTGATTTGTGTTTCCGGACTCTGTACGATACCTTACTATCTACAAACCTGGACAAAAAGACATCAGAGATGAAAACGGTCTTAGCTTTATCTTAAAGCACAGTGTAGTGTCAGCTCACACCAGCACTAAACTCAGGTAGGGGGCGTGGCCTAACGTCTGAACCTGATCCAGATCAGGTAGCACGTCTCCCTATTCAGACAGGATTAGGTTTACACGTGGAAGTCGAGGATGTGTTTTATCCCTTGATTACGTCCATAAGTGGGAGATTAATGTCTGATGTGATCTTAAAGCAGTGATCATACCGGGCTGGCGTCTCCGTCCGCTCGGGGTCGTTTGACCCGCTGTCGGCCATCTGTTCTGTTCACGGCTCTCTCGGTCAGTGCTTTCACCTGCACCGGGGTGTTCACTTTGCTCCTTAACTCGTTGGCTTTCTGGATGTCTTTCTGCTGCACAGGGCTGATGATCTCGAAGCTTCTCGGGACACCCGCCCGCATCCGGGCCCTTTCGCTGACAGGGTTAGTGCCCCGTGAGGCTTCGTGCTTTATACTCAGGGTCTTCAGGAAGGTTTTCAGTCGGTCAGGCGGACAGTCAGAGATCAGGACCTGCGCGTTGTTTTGCGGGAAGTTCACCGTGCACTTGCCGTCCTTGACAAACCGCATGAAGAGCCGGAAGTCACTACGTAAAGCAAAGTTCTCATGGGGTCCGCCACGGACGTCCTGAACGCGCAGCACCAGCTCCCGGAACTCGTCCCGGCCCAGAGTGACCGTGGCACGGCGGAGAACCCGGCGCTGAACCCCATGACCTGCTGATGCTCCGCTCACACGCTCTACTGCAACACTGCACTCCAGTCTCGCACCGTCCTCCGTGTGCAACATCCTACCACAAAGAACACTCACTCGAGTTTACACCGTATACAGAAAAGTACACAAAAACTAGATTACATTTCTGCATCTTATTATTATTTCTTTATTTAACCTTCAGTGCTCCTAAACATGCCTGAATATTTTATACAATATATAATTACTGGAAAAAAACCCCCCAGCATTTAACACCTTCTCCCTCAACACACCTGAAGCTCAATCAATCAATCAATCAATGGCTTGATAATGATCCGACTTAAACCTTTTAAATTACACCGGTGTAGAGAATAAGTACATTTTATTTGCTCAATAAACACATTTATTTAATATTAGTGCATTCTGACACACTTGTACACAACCTAATCTTCTTAGTAGGTGAGAATTATTGTGTTGTATTAAACATTAGCTATGCAAGATTTAATATTGAAATATTAATATATGAATTAAACATTAAGAAACACATGGAAAGATTAAGTCATTTTTTTGTTTTAAATCTTGTTTTTTTTCTTTTTTTTAAGCAGTGTCTTCTTGTTTTTGATTCATGGTGTCTACATGGACAGCTCACTAAGTGATATTTAAACATAAATAGAAAAGAAGTCATGTTTACCATACAAATGAGAAGTTTATATTAATTTGTAATGATACAATTAATATTAGGACAAGGGTACGTTTTGTTCCATTTATTCATGAAAGGGGTTTGATTGTGTTTTTAAAAAATCCACCAAATTCAGCATCAGGGGGAGTTCAATAGATAAAATACGCATTTATAGCTTTGCTATTTTTTAACCTGGGACGTTTAAAAAATATATGTTTTAAGTCGTTCAAAGTGTAATTTTGTAAACAAACGACAACAAAGTGATAAACTCACCCGGCTCGCCTCGGTTCACTTCACCGCAGCAAACAAACACACGCCGCAAATTTCAAACTGAAAGCTTTAAGCCGAAACAGCCAATCAGATCGGGGCATTTAAACACACAACCAATCAACGTCAACTTCCGTAAAAAAAGGCGCAGCTACGTCATCGGCAGGCAAGGAAGCTGGTTGCCAGTTCAGTAATTTTTCTTTCCGAATTGACTTTCATTTAAAAACATTTTAAACAAAGTTTTGTTTGTTTGTTTCTAGAGTTTGGGGATGTATATTTTCCCCATATACAATTCTATATTTACTGTGTTTTTAATGGTTACTTACATTTTCAATGCAAAAACAATATTTATAGTCTATTTTTGTTGGACTGTGTTTATAATTGTGATTAACAGGGATATTCATATACTGTATAGAACGTGCACATTCAATTAATAATAATAATAATAATAAAAATCCATAGTAGACTATTTTAAAAAATAAGAATATTCTTAATGTGTGTCACTACTTCTCCTAGACACTCTACATATGTAAAAGGCTAATACGAGACAATTTTACAACATACAGGCCTAAATTTAGGAAAAATACATTTTTTAAGACTGTTTCAGGAAAATTGAATAGAAAATGAGCAGGTTATTTAATGAGAGAGAGAAAGAGAGAGAGTTATTTCGATGCAAATCATATGCCTATATAGTCATCATACTGAAGTAGCCATATTTTATTGAATTTTTGTTTTATTTTTGCTCTGTTTAGTCAGTAGTTCCAGTTACACTGCATTAATTTCTGGAGGGAGGGGGAATGTTACAACTAGATTGTTTTTCCTGTTACCTACCCTTTGTAGTACCTCCAAGTACCCCTAGGTACCCATTTGGAGAAACACTGGTGCAACCAAGTATATGTTAATCTGTTATACACACGTCATCAATAAGTGACGGGACATCAGCGAGCGAGGACGCCTCGTATGACCTCGGATTTGTCCTGCCCTCGTGTCCTGCGATGAGCTACGATGCAAAGAAGGGAAGTGAGGAAATAAAATAACGAAATGAGAAAGACCCATGGGTTCTAATTACCGTAGTCCCCTTCACGTCCTAATCTGGTCACTCGCTTCCATCGCTTAAATAGTGGTGACAGGAATTTGAGACACGTCCAAAAGCTACCACTTCATTTCATTGTAATTAAACCCAAAACCCGAAAAAGCAACCCGCCGGCTCTCTCTTTCATATACCGATACCATAGCATGAGGCCAGGGATGCATATTTCTCAGGCACATTTCATTTTTCACACGTCTCCTATAGCCTAACCACGAAGGAGGACCACAAGACGAAAACCAAAACGCACACCATAAAATAATAATAGACGCCGTGTTCAGTTCTGGAACAGTGTGTGTTAGAACGAGATAAGATAACGATTAATAACCACTAACCCTAGCACACCAACACCAGCGTTAACGCTGACAGAGCATCAAATTATAACGACAGCCACAACCAGATTCAGCATTTAAATATATAAGCAATAAAACACACAGTGCTGTGGTCCTATGGGAAAATAATTCATAAATGGGATGGTGTGATGAAGCAGAGTTACTGCCCACCATCTCAACATGTTTTATTCCTCTTATTCCAAACAAACAAACAAACAAACAAACAAAAAACCCTCAAGCTGCCATTTTTGTCTAGCAAACAAAAGAACACAGTCTGAATGCTATAATGTTGGAATAACAGGGCATTTGCCATCCATTGCCCCATATGTCATGAAGATAGATAGACAGATGGATAGGTAGACAGACAGACATACAGACAAATAGATAGGCAGACAGTCAAGCAGGCATACAGGGAGACAGACAGACAGACAGACAGACAAATAGATAGGCAGGTAGACAGACAAATACAGAGAGATAGACCTGCAGACACACAGATAGATTGGCAGACAGACAAGCAGGCATACAGGCAGACAGACAGACAAATAGATAGGTAGGCAGGCAGGCAGACAGACAGACAGACACATAGAGAGATTGGTAAGCAGGCATACAGACAAACAGACAGACAGACAGACAAATAGATAGGCAGACAGACAGACACAGAGAGATCGATAAGCAGGCAAACAGACAGACAGACAGACAGATAGATAGGCAGGCAGACAGACAGACACAGAGAGATCAATAAGCAGGCAAACAGACAGACAGACAAATAGATAGGCAGGCAGACAGACGGACAGATGGATAGGCAGCAGACAGATAAGCAGGCAAACAGGCAGATAGACAGAATACTGGATTTTATATTAAATGTTATTAGATTGCAAGGCAACTTGTCAGATCATTTAGAGAATGATGAACGTGCTGAATCACCGACATGTTTACAGCTCTCGTGATATACGGCAGCACTCACTGAAGCTGATAGAGTATATATTTGTTCCTCATCGTAAACGCATTCAAATCCTAATTAAAGTTCCAGCAGCTCTACAGTTCAAACAGGATGGACATTTGATTGTATTTTTTGATTTAGAGACAGTACATGCAGTCGTTGGTGTGCTGCGCACTTCGTCATCACGGCTCGTTTTGCGTAGACAGATGTGAGAATTTCCAGGAATGCTTCAAGTGTCGCACCATTAAGCTTCAACAGCGTGCACAGTGAGGCCATCAGTCACGGCCATGACACGGGAGAGAGAAGAGGGCGGGGCCTTTAGACCTACAAACAACACATTTTCATCTATTTCCCTTGCTTCTCTCATTTGTCTCTCCTTTACTGGGAGCAAATGTTTTTTATATGAGCTGCTCGGGTCAGCGGAAACTTTATTTAAGGGTCATTAGATCTAGGTTTTTTCCTGCATGGAGATAAAAAGGCTGACTGTGCCACCCAATCAGACAGATAGATAGATAGATAGATAGATAGAGTTTTACTGTATATTGTAGTACACTATATAACGTGCAGTATTGTAGTTCACTATATACTTGTGAAATTCAGTTATTTGGTTATTGAAAATGTTCTCATACGTCTTCCTAATTATGTGAAATATTTCCAGCAATGCTTTTTTCTGTGACGTATCCGTATAGGAAATATAGGATAACGTCTCCTTATCATAGACTGCAGTCACCCTCATTTATTAGTGACAGGAATATTGCTGAAACAGAGAGTTGCGTAACGATGGAAATCGCTCTGGCCTAATGATTGAAGAACACTCTGTTGGGTTGATGTATTTGACGGGAAGGCAGCGGTAAATGGGCCGGATACCGAGGACACGCCGCGTTAATGAAGTCCCCCGTTCATGTTTACTTCATTTGTCACATTGAATAATGAGCCGTCGCACCGGGAACACATTATTAACATCACTGCTTTCTAAATGCGTCCCGGAATAACAAATAAGATCCGAGTATTGTATTCGATTTTTATGGAGATTCAAACAAATAGCACATTTTGGCTCATTTGTAAGCTCGAGGGCTTTTTCACGTCTTCAAAACAGGACAAAAACTAAACGGAAATGGATCGTGATACTAATGGAGGGCTAAAACAAAGCCACCTAATACTCAGGGGGGAAAAAAAACTAACAAATGTTGTCGATCAAGACATGCTTGTGGTGCTAACAAGTAATGAAAGCTTATTGCTACCTGTTTAACTTTAGAAAGAGCAGAGTAATGCAAAAAACTATAGTATTATCTAAATACTTTTGCCTGTACACATTAGGCCACGCCCCCTACCTGAGTCTGATGCTGGTGTTCCGTAAAACCAAAGTATAGGCGTCTGTCAAAATGCTCACGTCCCAGTACTCAAGAACACCAGGAAGTGTTCTTGATTCTCCCCAAAAACCGAGAATGCAACTTTCGGTAAATTGTCAAGGAGAACATCCCATGGTTCGTTGCGACATGGTGGCGGACTCAGCTCAGACCCATAACCGTACGTTCTGTAAGTTCTCATATTAATTAAATGGTGCATGTAAAATATTTTGACCCAACTTGAGTGGTATTGTTGTCAGCTCTGTTTTTTCGGTACAAACAGCACGTATTATGAAAGTTGTTTGCGATGTGATCGTAAACGCACTCCTCTGTTACAGCGTCAAAAACCTGACTGTGACGCTGAGCGACTTCACGATGCCGTCGGAGGACGAGGTTAACTGGAAGCTATGAGTTCAAAATGTGTAGTGTATACAGTGGATCTAAAAAGTCTACACACCCCTGTTAAAATGGCAGGTTTGTGTGATGGAAAAAGCTTGAACCCTGGATAAATCATGTCAGAACCTTTTCTACCTTTATTGAGAAATTTCAACCTATTCATTAAAGTGAAAAACAATAAGAATCATTTTAAGGGAAAGAAAAATTAAAAAAATGTATAATAACCTGGTTGCATAAGTGTGCGCACCCCTAAACTAATACTTAGCTGAAGCAGCTTTAGATTTTATCACAGCATTCAGTCTTTTTGGGTACGAGCCAATCAGATTGGAGCATCCTGACTTAGCAATATTCTTCCTTGTAAAAGCGTTCTAACTCGGTCAGATCTCCTGTACACGGCCCTCTGCAGGTCACCACACAGATGTTTGGTTGGATTTAGGTCTGGACTCTGGCTGGACCGTTCCAGAACCTTGGACTTGTTTTGGCGAAGCCGTTCCTTTGTTGATCTGGAGGTTTGCTTCGGCTCGTTGTCGTGCTGAAAGGTCAAACTCCTCTTCATCTTAAGTGTTTTAGAAGAAGCCTTAAAGTTTTGCACCAGAATTGACTGATATTTGGAGATGTTCATGATTCCCTCCACCCTGATTAAATCCCCAGTTCCAGCTGAAGAAAAACAGCCCCAAACTACGATGCTGCCACCACCGTGCTTCACCGTGGGGATGGTGTTCTTCTGGTGATGCGCTGTGTTTTTTGTGCCAAACATATCTTTCGGTATCGTGGCCAACAAGTTCAACTTTGGTCTCATCAGACCAGAACACGTTATTCCACACGGGTTTGGGAGATTGGATGTACTTTTTGATTTATTTTTTGGTTACAAAAAATAGGGCGGTTGCCGCCCTACCCCATCGCCCAGAGATACGAAGCATTCAGGAGATTACCGTCACATGTAGGGAGGAACCAGTACTTGCCAGAAATTGCTGCAGATATTTTAATGTTGCTGTAGGCCTCTCTGCAGCGTCCCTGACCGGTTTCTCCTGATCTTCTCATCAGATTTAGAGGAACGTCCTGTTCTTAGTAGTGTCACCGTCGTGCCATATTTTCTCCACTTTACAGTGTTCCATTGCATAACCACTGCCTCGGAAATTTATTTGTAACCGTCTCCTGATTGATATTTTTCAACAATGAGACCTGCTTTGTAAGCTCTTTGTGGCCCAGGGCTTTTCCAGTTGGATGGTGAAGATGTCAGGAGAATCCTATCGGAACAGCCGGACTTTATTTGGGGTTAATCAGTCACTTTAATTGATGGCAGGTGTACACTAATTAGTATTTAACATGAGTTTGAACGTGATTGGTTGATTCTGAACACTGCCACGTTCCCAATAATAAAAGGGTGTGCACAATTATGCAAGTATTGGAAGTTTTTAGTTTTTAATTTTTCCCCCCTCAAAATAAAAACATTTCCGGGTGTTTGTGACTTGATATTTATATGTTGCAATGTGAAAAAGGTTCATATATGAGTGTATATAAGTGTAAACTTTTTATATGAACTGTACATTAGAGGTTTACAATACAGATATGTTATTTTACAGTCATTCTAACATGACTACAACTCATTTTTTTTTATGTACTGTTCCTTTAAGATGATGCTTTTTTTTTTCTTTCTTTCTATTTCAGGCATTCGAGCTACACAGCGAGTATTAGAAAGTAAAAAATTGAAAAGGAAAAGTAAGGCCTCGTGTCGGTGGAAAGGTCAAACGAAGAACATGTTCTCTAGAGAGCGATGACCTTTATGGAAGAAACGTTCTTTTAACTCTTCGTCCGTATAATTGATGTAAAATCTTTTGTCTTCTTCCATCATTTTTTCTTCACCGTGATTCGTCTTTTCCACTTAGAGATCGCGCTCTTTTGGTTTCTGGCTGGCTGTTTCGTGATTTTACCGCACAGACAAATGAGTTTTCAGCAAACGGAACAGACAAAAAAAAAAAAAAAAAAAAAAAAAAAAAAAAAAAAAAGAGGCTTTCCAGGTGAAAATGATTCTGTAACAGTGACGGAAGGAATTCTGCTGTCTCTGGGTTGGCAAAATCTGATAACGTTATCAAATGACTGTGTCTGTTATTAACAGTGAAGGAGGCGTGGTCTGTCTAATTGTCAGCTCCAAGAAAGGAGGCGTGGCCTCTGTGTCTTAAAGTGGTACTGAAAGGAGGTGTGGCCTCTGTATCTAAAAATTTAAATGAACTCTTACAAAGGCCACTCCTCTTTCTCACGCCTGGGTAACATTTCTATTTAGATTTTCACAATTCTATGCAAATGACGTATGAGAAATAATCGTTTGGATTTGTCACAGTAAAGCAAGAAAAAAATCCAAATGATGGCTCGAATGATTCCTGGGACCAATCCTACGGAGCGCGTGGTCTGACGTTTCCTCAGTCCCTCACTCGCCACTTTGGTTTTTTATTCTATCTGCCAGTAGAATTAAGAAAAAGAAATGAGTAAAACAAATGTCTCGAAATAGGTTTAACAATCTTATTAATAATATCATCATCGAAAGCGCTAAATAAATTTGACTACATTCAAGATATATTCACTTGGTACGATGTCGGTTTTTGCAGTGTTCAAGACCTCCGTCATGTTCTCCTCTATTCATTCTCCTGTAAATACAAGTGAAGGTCGAGGAGACGAGTTCTGCGAGACACGTCTGTACTGACTGTGATCATATGGTGAAGAAGGATTGATTAGCGGAGATGGTGATGGTGGTGGGAATCCGTCCGTACGTTTGCACGAAACTGTGCTCCGTCAACAGGCATTGCATATGTGCAAGATATCTGGATGTGTGTAATGGTAGTTAAAAAAAAAAAAAAAAAAACCTTTACAAAATGGATTCATTTCTAAAAATTCTCCATTTTGTTTGCGTTACTCTGATATCTCTAATGCAGTTTATTCACAGTGCATTGCTGACAGATGTTTCGGCATGGCACATGTGATTTCCCGTGTATGTGTGTGTGTGTGGACTATATTTATGGACTCACTCGATCATTAGCTACTGTACAGTAAATGTCACAGAGCTATATATCTGACGGTATGAAAATGTGCACTAGAGGGCTAGAGATTACATTCGATCAATAAATCTCAGACAGATGTGAGGCTGTGCTGTGGAGAGAGAGGAACAGGCATGAGGAACAGAAAATAAAATAAAATCAAGCCTCGGGTTACCAGTCAGGGCCGCAGGAGATCAATTAAGGACATTTTCAGTAAAGGAGAAGGCGTCATAAAGCCCAGAGCTTTGGAGGGATCTTTTATTTGATTTTTCTCTCCCATAGCAGTGCTGCTGAATTAACCGTGTACAACTATTCTGAAATGAAACCCGTGAACAAAACGCATTTGTTTCCTGCGGGACGCAGTAGCGTTCATTCTGTCCTCACGAGAGTGAATCCTAACGACGCCATAAAGACGGCTTCCAAAGACGTTTCGCGCGTCTCAAACCAACCACGAAGCCTTCGATCCTCTCAAAACCGGTAACCTTCACGTGACAGCGGAGAACTCGCGTGTTTTCCTTTGCATTTTGTCTACGTCGACACACAGTTCACGGTCTCTACGGCTCTGACAGTAGCGCGGCTACGAATCATGGGTTTATATTAACGCGCTCGTTCTAATACGTTAGTTTCCATAGTAACGGCTCATTCGCAGGGACTCGTGCAGCTGATGCTCCACATGAACGGATTTTAAAAATCGCTGATATGGTTATAATTATCATGATTATAAGGGAGGAGATTTTTTTTTTTTTCTTTTTTAAATAACATTAACGTAAGGAGTCTCCAGTGTCAGCGCTTTATAACAGTCGGAGAAGTTTACAGCTTGCATGTCGTAAGCTGCAGGGGTTTTTTTTTTTTTTTGGTCTTATTTACTTCAAAAGAGAGAAAGAAGAGAGCGAGAGAGGCTGATGAGGGAACGATTGTTTATACAGTAGCTGCTATAACGTAAGTGATGCTTCACGGACATTCGACAACATCAAATGTGACTATAAACCGCTTTTTTTTAATTAAATGCTGTAAATAAATTGCAGTGGTGTAAAAGGAACGCATACAAGGACGGATCTGAACTAAAATGTAAAATCGGGGCTAGTAAACGAGTCAGCGATTTCATAAACTTTCTTCAATTTAAACAGTAACCTAGAAATATTCAAGATATTAAATATTCAAGGGGACGGAAAAAAAAAACGCATTCTTTGTTTTAAATTTTGGTCTCAGACTGTTGGACGGCGCCGTATACGTGTGAGGTCAGCTCTCAACGTTCGGCAAAAAGAGTCGATTCACAGAGCTGACTCGGGCACAAACGACACGTCTCTACCAGACATTCTATTAAAAGAATGACCAAGACGTCGTTTTCTCGCCTTTCTAAACGTCTTCGTTCTCACTTGGGGTCGGATCGATTATGCCTTTCAGGCCGGTGAAGTGAAACGTTGAAATCCATGACGATCGCGCCGTCTCACGATGGACTTCTCATGAAGACGTGTAATCAGCAAGACTGACGATCTTTCGATTCGACATGAATTAAATCTACAACCGTGTGAGAAAAAAAGACCTCCGGCTTGGACTTTGACCATACTTTAACCTTTAAGAAGATTTAGCTCATGAATTTGTTTGAGACGTTGTCTTGCCTGAGGTGTGTCTTTTTTAGGCTTGGTACCAGGAACCATACATTTCTGAATCCACAGTGAAACACCTCATGACATTATCTACATTCTTGAACTGTATTCTTATTGGATAAAAGCGTCTAACTAATGAAAGGCTGTACGTGTCCAGCTTCAGAAATATTAATCACCCGAGGTTTTAACATCTACTTGTATGCTAGCACATGCTTTGCTAATGAACAGGTAGACTATAGAAATAGACATGCTCAAACAAAACCCCATAATACTATGACGTGCGAAACAAATGACCACACCGGCGTATAAGGAGATAACACGGAGCTGTTAAATCAGCACTGCGGATTAACAGTACTCTTGTTTGCTCTGTGCTGATAAAAGGTCAGTGGAGGTTTGATTTGTTGCACCGCAAACTCCATTTTGACAAATTGCACCACGGACGTGGAAAGAGAAAAGTCCGCTGTTACATAAGCCTCTGTGAATAGCCGTCGAATCGGGTCACGGAGACTGAGAGATGGTTTGAGAGTCACGGTGGAGAAGCAGCTCGGGGAGGAGAAATCTGAGAATAAAACTCAGCATTCGAGTCCTTTTTGTTGTAAACATCGCTAACAGCTAGCTAACAAAGCAAAGCAGGCTGGAGATAAAACAGTAAAACGGTTCCCTGGAGAAGTCAGTGTGGTCACGACGGGGGCTTCCGTCATCATCTCATCAATGATTCAAATCTTTCCTGTAGGTATTCTGACTCACTCGTTCATTCGGTTCGTCGTTAAAAGGGGTTTTGGTGACATGTAGCCCAGTGCAAACATTAGCCTTTCTCTTTTTCAATCCATCCACATCTAAAATCCTGCCCTGAAGTTTGGAGAGTGGGTTATAAATTCCAAGATTTCCCTGATATCCACACGCCCTAGCTACAGAACGTCTATAAAACCATCCACTGGACAACAAATCTGACATTTCTGGACAGAAATGCTTCTGTATAAATTATAAAACTTTGTGTTGCTTATTTGATGTACCAAAGTTCTGTTTACTGTTTTTTAAAAAAAAAAACAAAAAAAAACGTATAACCATGATTTCATCTCATCCTGTCAGATCTCATTCATTTAAATATGTATAGAGACATTACGAAGGAAAATAAAGCTGGACAGGAACTCACGTCGATGATTCTGCTGAGTCTACGTAGCTAATCTGAGACGCGAACAAAGATAGTACAAAAGCACGAGCACTTAACATGTCAAGCCCAAACAATGATTAGCGTGTTATTTAATTGAGATTAACTAGGCAGCTTTAGAAGATCTCACTGGAACTAAAATTTTTTTTTTAAATCTCAGTACAGGCCACGCCCACGACAGACAAATTAATCAAACTTGTCAGTTGCTAGTGTGAACATATAGTAAAAGCGATCATTACAACACGATACGCTCTGAGTGGTGTTCGTTTATGGCATTTTATAGCATTGGTCTGTGATCTAGTTTCTTGTTTTACTGCCGCCATAAAGACATCTGGAAATTCCTGCAACTTCCCTCTGCCATAAACTTGTGAATTCGTTCTATTCCGATACGTGTCGACTTCAATGTCAGGTTTTGTTTAAGTGGGTAAGCATAATGTCTCACCTCGTGTTGTGAGTGGAAAACAATAAATCAGCTGCGATTAGTCCTCGACTCCAGCAGGAACTCTGCCAGGGACTTCATTATCTGATGAACTTGATGCGGCAGACATGAAGCGACGTTCAGGAGCAGGATACGTGTCTGTTGTCTGAACACTCGTCACGGAGATCACTAATTGCTCCGTCCTTAACACACCAGTTCCTTTCAGTTCCGCTGAACACGCAGGCTTTTTAATTGGCCGATCTTTAATATCGAGGAAGCGTCACTTCATGTGGAACTCGGCTGGATCCCATTTAAGCCCGAAAGTACAAAATATCGCTTTAATGCACTGGAAGGGAGCGCATGATGCACTTAGGTTGAAATGACACTAAAGCCGGGTAAAAGCATCGCTCGCTTCGGGGCTTTTTTTTTTGACCGCCGTGGCTTTAATGGAGTTAATCAAGCAGTCCTTGTTTCCATTTCAGTCTGATTATACAGAAATATATCACTCACAAACCAGGCTTATCAACTCCCTGACGTATCTATGATCCAATTATCATTGTAATTATAACGATATGCAACGTTTTTATTTGAAATCGCGGAAACGTGACACCTAAAACTTCCGACAGATCTCACGAAAGATATTTTATACTCAAACAAACCAATCGACCGAATCGTATTTCCTCCTCGTCGCCAAAAGCAGACGCCATTATGATAATTGAAGCTGAAACATTTTGAGATGATGTAAGTCACTAAATGACAGCACACACCCACACACACTCACTCACTCATGCCTTTACATCACCCAAGTGAAAAGTCCCATGTGTCATTGTGACCTCGGTGACATTGCTGTTGCCAGTTCTCTCGCTAATTAGAGACCTTCCCCCTGGAGAGTTCCACTCTCGACATCAATTCGGAGAAAAATCAAACACATTTTTTTTTTTTTTTTATAGCATTTTGCCAGACGCCCTTATCCAGAGCGGCTTAGATTTATCTCGTTTAAATAACTGAGCAGTTGAAGGTTAAGGACCTTGCCCAAGGGCCAACAGTGGTAGCTTGGTAATGCTGGTAATGCTTGAACTCCTGTCCTTCTGATCAGTAACCCAGAGCCTTTAATCTCTGAGCCTACACTGCTCATCTTTCCCGCCTCCTCCAGATTTCCGGATCACTCAAGACAATTGCTAACAACTTTTTATCGATCTTTTAGTAAAGTTGTGTATGAATGTTTTCCCCAAACTGAACAAAAAAAAAAAATCCCTACTGTATTTACAAAACTAGTTGATTTTCTTTGTACATGAGTCCGTTTGTACGTTTGTTTACATTTAGCCCCGCCCACAAGACTCCAACATAAAAGGGAAAGTTCGCAGACAGTTGAAAATAACAAAATGGCAACTAAACGAACGTTCAACAACATATATCTGTGACACTTTATACCTTACTCCTTCGTTCCGGCGTTCAGGAGCCGTGTGATGAGCGTTTGCAATAATCTTCCACGTCACGCCACATCACATCACAACACACCACCCGCTGTAGCCATCAGCCTCCACAACAACGCAATCTCAGCCAAACCCCATCTGCCTGACACACACGAGAGAACTCGGGATCGCCTTCTGCGCAACATCTTATAGCATCCGTGTGAAAACGTCTCCGCTGAGGCCCGTTTCTGAAAACCAAACTGCAATAGCGATAGCGTGAAAGGCGTCAAGGCTGAGATTTAAACCTGCAGCCAGTTTTTCCCTTCTCCTTCCTCTCTCCATCTCAACTTTAGAGTATCTCTCCTCACCCGGGCTTGAGGGAACGTTAACGTGTCCGAACCCCGAGTGTGTAGGAGGTGGAATGTAGTTTAGCTTCATTATTTTTATTTATTGCTGTGTGAGCACTGAAGCTCCATGATACAGTCCAGTCTCAGTTTTTCCTTCAGTTTTACTCAAAAAAAAAAATTCCAATACAATGGATCAAGTAGCTTCAGAGCAGCTCTTTCAGTCAGTTTCACGCTTTCTTCCTCGGAGCAGATCAATAATAAATGAGTTTCGGCATTTTAACAATTCAGAGAGCTTCAGGGATCACTTATATATACACTATATATATATATATATATATATATATATATATATATATATATATGTTTGTGTGTGTGTGTGTGTGTGTGCTCAGAGAGACACAGTCTGCATTCTAATAACGTCTGATATCAGACACTCATTTTATAGTCTTAGTATTTGTCTATTTTATTTGATCAAGTGCTTCAACGAGCCGTGATACTCGCTCTATCATGCTACATTTGTTCTGTTCCGAGTATGGACGTATTTATATACAGACATATTTTTAAAAACATGATCGGATTTTCATATTAACACTACAAAGAAATTCTATCATTTCGACAATAAAAATATTGTGTTACTGTAACTGAAACTGGAGACTCCTTCCATGAATGCTAAACAAACGTCAACAGCTAAACAAAAGTCCCTGTGAATGAGCGGTTACTACAGAAACAGTGAATGCATTGGAAAGACCGTTAAAACGATCTGTCATAACAATAACGTTAGCTAGCTAGCTTGCTGCTAACTCGAACAAACAAACAAACAAACAAACAAACAACAAACCTTCATGGAGGCATCCGTGTTGTTGTTTTTGTCGTCTCTTTTTTTTTTTTGGAGGATGAAAATGACACTAACTCCGAGCACTTAGCACTTCTGAGTTATTTAGCTAGGCAATGCTACGTAATACGAGTACCGAAACTCACTCAATATTATCGTGTAATATTTCTATTTAGCATGTTTGGGTTTTTTTTTTTTAAATAGTGTAAATAGCTCTTTTAATGTGCAATTTTGAGATTGATTTAATAAACACATCAGAATTTATCGATTGTTCACGGTATATCTGGCACTAAGACTGAAAATAGCAGTTTAACTGAACAGTAATTTACTGTTATGAATATGAAACCCTGTAAATATATACATATATATATATATATATATATATATATATATATATATATATATATATATAAAAATACAGCACAGCGAGTCATTCCTGTACGTTACAGAAAACATTACAGTATAAATGCTGTGAATATTTATTTATTTATATTGATTTGAGATATCGAATAGTTCCTGCTTTACATTTTATTTGTATTCGACAGCTGAAGATTCGTAATACTGTATAAACAGAGGTAAAAGTCTATTTATAATAAATCTGAATAAAGAAGTCACTCCAGTTTTCATTTATTTATCCATTTTCATAGGATTCATTTACATGTGATTCATATTCATGTGATTCATTTACATGTGATTCATTTTCATAAAGAAGTCATTCCAAACTCAAATCTGCGAATACTTAAAAAAAAACAACAAAACGTAATAAAATAGGCAATAAGAGGATTCTGAAAGCCTTAAAAGCCCCTATTAGTTAAAAATCGAATTAAAACTCTCAGGTTGCGCATCGCTGCGAGAGGGGACAAAATTACACCATGCAGGAAATTATGACTATTAAATACTTTCTGAGACATCCATTAGAATATGATTATGCTTTTGATCAGCCCTAGGACCTGTGGAAATAAGGGGAAAAGGAATGAGGAGAAAACAAAAGAGGGAAGGAGAGAAGGAGAACATGAGGTCAGATATGAGGAAATAGGAGAAGCGAATCGAAACAGAGAGAGACAGAGATACAGACACAGAGATCACTAATCTTCATCTGCGAGCATGACTGTACACCGAGAGGGAGAGAGAGGGAGAGAGGGAGAGAGAGGGAGAGAGGGAGAGAGAGAGAGTGTTAAAGCCTGCAGGGAGATACATGAGTCTGGCAATTTGGTCTGACTGTTTTGCAGGATCATTAGATCTCTAAAAGCTTTATTGCGCTGCAGAGGTGATGTAATGAGCTCATCTCTCACTCCACTCAGATCCACTCCGACGTCACGTCTCTCACGCAAGTCTGTTTTCGACGTTATATCTGACGTCACGGCTCCGCAAGTCCCATTTTCCCAGTCGGGGGATATTTTACAGCTTATGGGCTGAGAGATCCTCCAGCCTAGTCGGGAGCATGAAGACACGACAGCAACAACGGCTTCAACGAATAACGAAATGAAAAATGTTTCCGCAACTATAGAGAGACGTAAACCGTTAATAGGTCAGGAAATGGAGTCGAGGTTGATTATTTTCCTATAACGGCACGTCCCGGAGTGTTTTATTCCTCTCATAACGCAGCAGTTTGCGAAAACAATTCTCGTTTTTATTTATTTGATCCGTTTATGCTTATATTTAATGTTGCGGGGCAGCCATTAAATAAAGGATCGCTTACGTTACATCAGCTGTAAACAGCCGTTCCCTCACCAGCCTTATGGGGGTTTTTTTCTCTCTTTAAATAGCTACAGCTCATCCTCTGACTGCTGACACTGGAGACTCCTTCCAGAAATATTAACCAAATAAAGAAAACAACAGATCATCATAACTCGTTCGCACGGAGCGTCCGCCGTTCACGTGCCTCTGTTGCTATAGCGACGGTAGCGTATTAGAAGGAGCGCGTTAATATAAACATGCGATTTGCAGCTGCACGGCTGTGCGAGCTGCTGTTTGAGACATCCATACAACAGCTCATGCATTTATCTTTTAATAAAATTACACTTTGCAGTACAGATTTAGCTGCTAACTCAACACGGTAATGTTCCCTTGATAGCCAGGAGATGTACCACAAAAATATTCTTTCCTAAATCCTAGCGTAAGGTCTGACAAGTGCCAGACAGGCTTCATATTCCAGGTAATCCTATCCTCATTTAAAAATGAGCGAATCTTTAATCTAGTCAGTAATCCGTTGTTGTGTCTGTTGCCTAGCAAGCGCTGACGCACGCGGACCGGGACGTAACCGGGAGGAAAATTTTAATGACGTCCACGCTTCAGAAATGTGGCGTATAATTTAATATAACGCAATGCTGGGGGGGGGGGGGGGTTGGGGGGGATCATTAATTACTCATGATAATCTCCGCTATTTTATAGTTCTGTTCCTCCATAAACTGTTCTGACTCCTCTCGGATCGTTCAGGTTCATCCTCCACAAAACAGGACATTTCGCACTCTCCTGGAGGGTTTTTTTCTTTTCTCCGAACTCCGCTGTCGTTCCTCTCGCATTTCACAATTTTCGCTTTTTAAAAAAATAAAATCAAATAAATAAATCAGCCTCAGATTTGACGAGTCATCCCGTCTTTAACGCGCAAGTCGAAAGTCGAGATCGCACCGTTAATAAATCGTTTATCTTAGTTATTAGTTATTGTAAATGACAGATATGAGATATTAATTTCCCACATTATATTAACGCGCTCCTTCTAATACGCCATCATCGCTATAGCAACAGGCACGCGTACGGCGGACGCGTTAAAACCTCGTGCGGTCGTCTGATGAGCCGTTGTTTTCTTTAAGGAGACGTTTATTTGGTTAATATTTCCGGAAGGAGTCTCCAGTGCCAGCAGTCAGAGGTTGAGCTGTAGCTTTGGAAAGTTTTTCCGTATACTATAGCCTATTTTTACGCAAACAGACGTACGCAAAATGAGCGTTCTATTCTAGGGAAAAGAGGTGATGTGCGGTAGTTAATAAGAAAGTGTAAACTTGTGAAGCTTTTCTAGTGTTCACATTTGAGCTAAAACAGACAAGCAGCCACTTTACAGGGCTAGCTAAAAGTTTGTGCTCACAAACTCGTTTTTCCACGATAAGGTCGATTTCTGCACGGATCTGACCTCTGGTTAATATCTATGCAAGAATATGAGAACTGTGAAAGGCTGGCTGTACGGTGAAAACACACACACACACACACACACACACACACAGAGTGGGCCTGCGATGCGCTCACGTGCGTGGGCGAACACGAGATGACGTCAGCAAAAGGTTATAGTGTGGAGTCGATACACAAACAAGTGCGCAAGTGTGAGACGCCTGGAGGGTCATTCACCACTTCCTTGTGTGTATATATCTGTGTGTGTGTGTGTGTGTGTGTAAGGGGGAATCGACTAACACAGACAGAGAGTGTGAGGATATCAGGCTGTCTTGCGAGATATGACGGATTCTTTCATTATTTTCAATTCAATTTCCGCTTCATGACTGCTGTCGTGTCGACCTGTGGAGCGGCTGCTCTTTAATGAAACACAGCGTCCCTGTGGCACGATCTCTTGGGTTTTAGGAATTACCCATCCCCTCCGGGCTCAAATGCTCCAACACGGATTGCAGGATGGATGTGAGCGTGTAATATTTATCTCCGACAGAGGAGCGATATCGCCCACCCCGTTAACTCTACACGCTTCGCCGCCTTCACGCGTGGATCTCATTTCTCGGCCCGCTGCATAACCTGACGTATAAGTGAATTCTCTCTGTATGTTTTTTATTATTATTATTATTATCGATTTGGATATTAGGCTCTTTCAGGTCGCAAAAACATAATCGTGTAATAATGTCTGAGTAATAATAATAGAGTTTATAGTCTCGGGAGGACCGTTCTCAGCACCTGGGTTAAATTACAACACGTGCAATGAAATAACACCAAGCAATAAAAGGAGGGAATACTGGAGGTGTGTCTCAATTCTTCTGGAGACGTCACGATACATTTAATGCGCGTTCGGTTTAAAGCTGTTCAGGAAGAACCTGATGATCAAGAACACTACACACTTCAATAAAACAAAACAAAACAAAGGTTCAATCTAGCGTTAATCTAAAAGGTTCTTTCATTTACAAGGGTAGAACCCTGCAACAGAAGGTTTTCCAACTACCTTTTTTTTTTTTTTTTTTTTTTTTTTTGGAGAAACCTAGAAGTCTAAAGAACCCTTGGAGAACTCTCAGAAATGAAGAAAAACATCGGTTCATTAAAGGGTCCAATTGATAATTAACGGTTCTCGTCTTCCAAAAAATAAGAAAAAAAGAAAAGAAAAAGGGATTCTACTTGAGACCCTTCGTGATAGGTGGTGTACACTGGTGTCGGGTTCTCCTAGAAGAACCATCAAACAACCTTTAAGGATGATATTGCTAGAGTATTGATATTGCTGCTTGGGGAAAACGTTTTCATTTAGGTTTACAGCATTGAGCTGATTATTTTACAGAATTTCACGTTGATATGGTGTAAATCTGGTGGGGTTTTTTTTGTTTTGTTTTCAAGTGTCCGTTATGATTTTTCATTGACGTGCCTGTGTGTTTAAAAAAAGCGAAAGTCTCAGCTGTTTAGACCGCCGGGAGGAAAGTCATTCATTCCACCACCTGGGTGCCAGAATAGACGCTCTAGCTGCTTGTCTTCCTCGTGTCTTGAAGGGTTTGACGTCACTTCGAGCTTGGTTGCTCAAGGAGCAAGATTTGAAACATCCAAAAGAAATATGAAGCGAAACAACAGCTTCTTAGGATCAGTTTCACAACATCATCTTTTCTCTGTTTGTCTGGTTTTTACCAGCAGATACTGGATATGTTCTGATCACAGAAAGGTCGACAAGTTAATATCGATCACTTGCTGCTGAAAGCCTTTCATCAGCTGTTTATCAGTTTATCAGCTGTTTTAAAGTCTGGAAGTCTGCAACCCTGCTGGAGTAAAGGGTTCTGTTCTTAGGAGCTTTCGTCAGCGGATCAGCGTTTGACTCAATCAGTCTTTTCCTTCATGTATGCGATTCCCTTGTTCACTGAGTCTTGTCTGGAATAATGATATGATGTTATCGATGATAAATGTAGCCTGAGGAAATATAATCTCAAAATAAACATTTAAACAAGGTTGCTCTTGAAAATGCTGGCCATGTCTGTGTTCTAGGTGTGAAAAAATTTCTTTCTCAACATGGATGTACTATAATATTATAATTTAACACAAAATAACCCTAGCTACGGGGCCAAGCATCGAAGGTGCATACACACTATTGTTATTCTACCTTTCTTCCTCTTCTTTTTCTTCTTCTTTTTATGGCTAGGGCCATCTATGGCAGCCCCCTAGAACCGTCTGTTAAAAACTTGTGAAATTTGGCACACTGACTGAGGAGGGTCTAAGGAACATTCGGAACCAAAACTGGATCAAGCGCTGCCAACGCTGTAGCGCCACCATCGGGTCAAATTTGGGCCTAATTTGGAAGTACGTTTATGGTCATAACTTCTGAATTGTGTGTCCGTAATTTAAAAGTCATCCCTGGATTCCCAGGATCAAGAAGACTTCGATGCACCATATCACGACAATTTCTGCCTAATTACATTTTCTGCCATCTTGGATTGATTTTTTTTCAAAAACGCTACTCCTACACATTTTGTCCAATCATTACCAAATTTGGCAGACGGCATCTTCAGAGTACGCTTCACAAAAAATCTCAAAAGAATTTGGAATACTCCAAATGGTTTGTCCGTATTGGGCCAACGAATCTGACAGTGAAGCCACTACACAGGAAGTGAGGCTGTATCTCAGCAATGGCTTTGTGCAATGGCACGAAACATGGTAGGCATCATCAGGACCATGACCGGAGGCTATGCAACAAATTTCATGCCAGCGCCAGCTATTGGTCAAAAGTAACAATAACAACAATAGGAACAACTGTAGCACATCTATGAATGTGAATGAGGGGGATGCTTTTAATTGTATTAATACCTCTACTTCTATCTAATTGGTCTGTACACTTTTTTGACCAAAAGCTTTAGGATCTTAAAGGATGCAATCTGATTGGTTCTGACAAAGCCTGAGCAAGATATTGCCATTGTAATGAGTCAGAAAGATTCACAGCATTTCTTCTTTAAAGGTTATTAGTTTGTAGTAGTCCATGGTGAGTAAATAAGATACTCTCAGCTAAAAAGATGTGAAAAAAGACTACTGCGAGACTACTCTCGTGTACTCCCACGAGCTGAACTCCCACGAACCGAAGCTGATACACATGTACTATTGTAATCCATCTAAAACAGCGCACATCAGCAGTAATGACAACAGTTTATGTAATTGCACACGCATTAGAAACCAGAAATTAGACGGTAGGACTGAATTTCGCTTTTTATATCCAGAGCTCCAAGGTTTAACCTCCTCAGTGCCGAATCGGTCTTTTAAGATCGTATAACATCCGGCTTGCCGCTAAATACAGCTCCGTTTTAGCGACAGGTCCTACCTCCCTGTCAGATTTCTCTCGTTTTTTAATTGTTTTGAACTGGAACATGGGATTTTAATTGTCTCACAGATGATTGACACAGAACCCTGAAGAAGGATAAGCGGTATAGAAGATGGATGGATGGATGGATGGATGGATGGATGATTGACACAGATTATTATTATTATTATTATTACTACTGCAGTGAAGATGTGCAGAAATCTCTATTTAGAAACACAGCACTCAGATCATTTCATTTTGTAGTAAGTAGGTTCTGTTCAAGAAGTTAGCTACGTGCTGTATCTGCGACACAGCAACAGATGGTATGCACGTTTTTGGAATACTTGGCTATTTATACTGTGAGGTCAAAGGTCACAGTGTTTTCAACTCCCTTTCAAACTTGTACATGGCAGCCGGATACTGGATATTGGATATAATACAGCATGTTAGCCGGAGTATTGAGATCCGGACGTCTAAAACATTCAGGTCAATTTGACGTGCGATAATGGCTCGACACGTGGATGGGCCAAAGAAATATATATATATATATATATATATAGAGAGAGAGAGAGAGAGAGAGAGAGAGAGAGAGAGAGCCTCTCTGATCGTTATCATATCCAAAGTTGACATCAGAAGTTGAATTAAATATTTGGTTGTGTGCCGGTGTCGAAAAATAATCAACCATGGGATGGTGTGATGAAGTGATTATTGTTATATATATATAATATTGATTATATATATAATGTAAATAAATGTAAATGTAATAGAAGGGCTTGGAGAGCTTTATATATATATTATAATACTCTGGTGAGAGTCCAAAAGGTAAACAAAATGGTGTCAGTTTAGGAAAGCCTGTAAAAGTTTCAGACTGTGTTGAAATATTATCCACAATTTAAACAAACGTGGCTGGTCTAATGCCGCAATAATCATTTAAAAGAATTTATTAGACTATCGCCCGAATGCATGTAAAAAATATCTTCTAAGCCTAATGTAAGGATTAAATAAAAAAATAAAAAAAGGGATTAGGATTAAACCTGTAAACCAGTTTCTGCTCATTTAAAAGAATCAGTTGAATCCATTGACGTTCTTTAAAGGTCAATTTGGCGAGCTACAAAGTATTGGACCTTAAAAAATCTTAAATCTTAACCTTCTTTATCTGCTTTCAGATAACGAGTGAGTGCTTGTCCCTGTACCGTACCAAACATCGAGTACGCTTAGATGTGCACAAACATCTTAACCTCACGATAACACAGGAGTTTGTATCTCTACCATCGTTATTTCTGCATGGAGGAGGATCCCTGTACGGGTCTGTTTAATGAAATGTTACCAATAGAGCCGGATTCCTGATTTATTACTTGTCGTGATGTCTCCTGATTTAACGCCGTGTGGGTTTTAACTGCTAATTTCTTCTTAATCACCTTTAAACTGTTCCGATACAGACATTAGGACTTTCAGTTGTGCGACAAAACACACACTTAGTTCTCTTAGGAAGAG
This sequence comes from Ictalurus furcatus, assembly GCF_023375685.1. Taxonomy (NCBI): domain Eukaryota; kingdom Metazoa; phylum Chordata; class Actinopteri; order Siluriformes; family Ictaluridae; genus Ictalurus; species Ictalurus furcatus. The sequence goes on from NC_071274.1 coordinate 22,294,776, forward strand.
GAATAATATTAAGAGAGAAATCTCCAGCACTCAGTTCAAGTAATATGCAGCTGACAGTGAAATATGAATGAAAATTTTGCATGATTTAAAAAAAAAAAAAAAAACTTCACTTGTCAATCAAGTTTGCTATAAAATCATCTCAGACTGACTCAGACAGATTTGCTGGTGTGGTTTCTGTCTCTGAACAAGACACGGTCATCTACAAAAGGCCGATTTAAAAAAAAAAAATGCCCCAAATAACTTTTTTCCCTCCACTCCATACTGGAGCCTATCCCAGGGAACATCGGGGTACACCCTGGACGGGGTGCTAATCCATCACAGAGCACTTTGGACATGTCAATCAGCCTACCATGCATGTCTTTGGACTGGGGGAGGAAACCGGAGTACCCGGAGGAAACCCCCACAGCAGGGGAGAACATGCAAACTCCACACACACAGGGCCACGGTGGGAATCGAACCCCCGACCCTGGAGACATGAGGCGAACGTGCTAACCACTAAGCCACCCCATAAATCACGTCAATCGTTTTTAAATGTTATTCAAAGAATTAGGAAATATTTTCAATTAAATTATTTTTAAAAATGAAAATTAAATTTTATTCTTTCTTTTTTTTTTAAGTTAGTGTACCAGGCCTGACTGCTTAAAGCAAAGTGGTGTAAAAGGAGTAAAAACAGTTTTACTCCTTTTTCTGTGTTTTTAAAGTTTTTTTATTATTATTATTGTATTGTATTTTAAGACACTATTGTAAAACTTCAGGTTATAAAACGGTGCCCAAATAAATGAATAAACATCTCTTAAGTGCATGTGGATGAGGAAAAACCCACCTGCAGTCGGTGACGTGTGAGTGAAGCTCCATGAAGTGATGACATCAGAGATGTAGTGGTGTAGTGGTGTGGAGGTGGAGATGCAGACCGTGATGGAGTTTATATCCACCCAGCTCGGCACTGTACAGTGTGACGGGAATGTGAACCCTGGACACGGTCATGCGCTCTGCTCGGATCACTTCTGCAGCTTTTTGGAGAACAATCTCAGCTTAAACATGACCGACTCGGTGCTGAGCGCGCACGCGAACGCGTCGGCGGTGTTCCTGAGCACTCCGACGGCTCCCCCGACGCCTACGACGACGCCGCGCGTCTTGCGCCTGGACTCTCGTTCGCTGGTCATCTCGGCCACGATGTTCGCTGTAGGTGTGCTCGGGAACCTGGTGGCCGTGGCCGTGCTGTGTGTGTCCAAGAGGGAGCAAAAGGAGACGACGTTTTACACGCTGGTGTGCGGCATGGCGGTGACGGACCTCCTGGGGACGTGCTTCACGAGCCCCGTGGTGATCGCGACGTACGTTGCGGGTCGGTGGCCTGGCGGCGTGCCGCTCTGCCACTTCTTCTCCTTCTCCATGCTGTTCTTCGGCTCGGCCGGGATGTCCATCTTGTGCGCCATGGCCGTGGAGCGCTACCTCGCGATCAGCCACGCGTTCTTCTACTCGCAGCACGTGGACCGTAACGTGGCGCGGCTCGCCTTGCTCGCGGTCTACGTGGTGAACGGGGTGTTGTGCGCGATGCCCAGTTTCGGGTTCGGGCGTCACGCCAAGCACGTCCCGGGAACGTGGTGCTTCCTGGACTGGCGCGCGTTGGACGCGCGTGGAGCCGCGTACTCGTTCCTGTATGGCGGCTTCGTGCTGCTGCTGATCGCCGTCACGGTGCTGTGTAACTGCGCCGTGTGCCGATCGCTGGTCGGCATGAGGAAGAAGACCCGCGTCGTCGCCGCAGCGGCCAGAGCCGAGGCGCACACCGGGCACCTGGGATCCAGACGCGCCTTCCGCAAATTGCCCGCAGTCGCCTCGGCGGCCGAGATCCAGATGTTCTGGCTTCTGATTTTCATGACCATCGTGTTCCTCATCTGCTCCATCCCTCTGGTGGTGAGCATCCAAAAACAACAAAACAACAAAAACCCATATAACATGGTCTTCTCTTTAAGTGCTCAAAAAGTCTGATAAGAAATGGCTATAAGAATGTGCTCTCAGAAATAAAGGTACCAAGTGGTACTTTTCCTTGTTGGTGTTGGGGTACCTTTTGTAGGCTATAGATCTTTCACCTGGAAAAGTGATTGTAGTGTAGCTTAAACAGTCATTTAAAAGGTTTTATACTTGGACCACTGATGTACCTTTAAAACATCACTAATTAAAGCTCCATCACCTGCACCTTCCCAGGTTTAAATTAATAAATAAACAAACAAACAAACATAACAAAGCACATTAAAAGTATTTCAGATGGTACCATGATGGCACAAAGTGGTACTAGCTCTAAAAGTAGATCTTGGTGCATCCATTTCTGAGAGTGTACACATAAATCGATGTGGTAATTAAGGGTTTTACAGCATTTTGTGTCATGCAGAGTTTAATATATATCGGGTTTTTGAATTCTCATCTCCTCTTAAGACTTGATGAGACATTGAAGATGATGATACATTTCTGAAATGTTTAAATAATCCATTTAAATCCAATATTTATATCATATTTTACCATCAGAAGCATGCTTTAACATTTTGTCAGGACTGACTGAAAACCTTTTTTTCATTATTATTCATTTGCTTGACATGTTTGCAGCATTAATAAATCAATAACAGGACTTGAATAATAATAATAATAATAATAAAATCTCCTCAGGATAGTAGATATGTTAAATAATGCTACATGGAATTATCTTTCATTACATTTTAATCATTTGGACTTGACTTTCCAGTTAAAGACACTTAATCATCTGTCTCTCAGGCTCTACTCAAGTCTAGCCAGCTAGTTTATCTAGCTAGCTTGCTCACTGCCAAGTCACAAAAAAACAACAACAACAACAACCGGAAGCTGGCTTGAAAGTTACAGAAGCTGGCTTTGAAAGTTATAATCAAAGCTATGTCAAAATCCTAAAACATTCCTATTAATAAGAAAATTAATCTGAGAGATTTTTTTTTTTATGAGTCAGTGAATGCTAAACCATCAAGCTAACATCTACAGTTGCGAAATGCTTAATCATGCTAGCTAGGAAAGGACCCTGTAAATATTGCTCATGCTGGTTCTCATGCCTAGCTACAAGCAAACAAATCCAAGTGAGAGAAAGTTGAAATGAATAATATTTTAGTGCAAAGAGTTTTGGTGAATGAGATTGTGATGTAGCAGTGCAATATTTCAAGTCTGAGGAATTGAACTAGCGTGTTGCTAATAAGCTAGGTGGCTAAAGGGATTTCGCTAATGCTTATTCTGGAAAATAAAACCAGTTACTGAAGTTATTTGTTTAATGACCTGGTTTATTGTTCGTTTCTTTTTGACCGTGTGTGTCCTCCACAGGTGCGCATCTTTGTCAATCAGCTCTACGGCCCTGCGTATATCGCCGCAGGCATACAGCCAGATTACCGCAGCGATCTTCTCGCCATCCGGTTTGCGTCCTTCAACCCGATCCTGGACCCGTGGGTGTACATCCTGTGCAGGAAGAACCTGTTTAGCAAATGCTGCGAGTGGATCAAGCGCACCATGGACCTGAGCAGAGAAAGTCCTGCACGGAGATCCGGCTGGGTCCTCGGGCAGAACTCACCGGCGTCACTCGTTCACAGCAACGCCACCAGTTACGTCTCGCTGCATGCAGCCTCGTGCAGAAACGCTGTAGTGAAACTGAACACCGTGACGGCAAAATCATACGTCGACTTGAGCGTGCGGCAGGCCTGGGACCTGGACACGGCGGTGGACGACTTTCATCCGTTCAGCGTGCGCCAGAGCCCGGTTCTGGGCTCAGAAAGCGAAACAGCATCCGGATGTGAAATGACGACCGTAAAGACGTCCGGTTGCGTCCAGGCGACACCGATGATGTCCTGCTCAAAAGTGCTTGAACATAAAGCCGTGATTGTCACGTGTACCTTCAGCACACCGAGTTCCTGTCTGTCAGAGGAGTGCTGAGGAACATCACACACACTGATCCGATTAAGAGTGCAAAGAAATGCACTTTCATCAATGAACTGTAATTTACAGGCACATCTACGGTTATCGCCGGTGTCTCCTCACGCATCACGGCAGGAACTACCATGTTTTTATCTTTAATGGACAAAACCAAATCTGCACTGGAGAAATGTTTGTTTTTGTTGTTTTTTTTTTTGTTTTTTGTTTTTTTAAAAATTCAGCTAATTGTTAAGTTAAGCCCCTCCATCAGAATGAAGACATTTAATTTCTGTCACCAATGGACGCTTTAATGTCATGTCCATTGCTATCGATTGCATTAATATTAGCATCGCTAGTTTAGACAGAACCTATTTTTTGTGCATCCAAAGCTTCAGAAGTCTGGAAGAACATTTTGGATAATTGCGCGATGTGATGTATGAAGTGATGTACGAAGACTCGCAAGATGGTGCCGGTACAGCATAACGACACCAGGAAACAACTCTCTATTCAAGTGTGCTGCCATTTTGTTCGAAAAAATAAATCATACGACAAAAACGACATCCATTTCCTGTATGAGGTCGCGGCCACAAAACCAAACAAATTCCAGTAAACTCCTTGGAGCAGTCCTTTAACAGCTATAACGACCTGTCTTTAGTTTCCCGTTGGTTTTAATACAGTATTTAAACACATCTTAAAGTAAAGTCATGACTATATTATCAGAATTTGAAAGATAAGCCACACCCACAATCGACAGCAAGAGACTCAGTTACGACAGAACCAGCTACGTTTATTCAGGACTGGGATGACAAGTACAGTCCTCTACATCACTGTGACCCGACTCATTATTATTTTATAAATTTACGTAAAAATAAATCAATAAATACATCGAAACTGTCCCTTGTCACAGTAGCTAGGAAATGTGGCTTCATATGGAGTTCAAAAAGAGCGATCTAAAAATCCGAAACTGATTATTGACACGCTCGAGGGTGTGCGACGGAGTGTTTCCAAATGAAATGCAAAATGAAGTACACGCATAATCAGTTTATTAAAAAGCATGCAGTCTCTCGATTAATTCACATTTTTAGATTCGCACACACAACGCATTTCTCCAAGCACATGGGCACGTTAAGATATTTTTGCGTATAAATCCAACTTTCTAACGCTTCTGAACTTACACAGGAAGTGAACTGTGTGAACGCAGGGTTACTACTTCCTGTTTACGGCCCCTTCCTTCACTTTACGTGTATATGAGAGTCTCATACCGTTCAGAAAATCTTCATCTGTTTAAAATGTTATCTGAGGGACATCTTGTTTGAAATGTCCTGAAATACTTAACCGTGAAGCTTTCTAGAACACTTTGTCAGCATTTGGTGCTGGACTCAGAGACGAAACCTGACAGACACTGTGCTACATGTCTTAATGTTCTTATTCAGTGTCTTCTACTACTTCTTCTTATTATTATTACTGTTTTGCCTTTAACATGATCATGTTCGTATCGTGCACAAATTCTTATACATGTGAATTCTGTGAATTGACATACTTTTGATATACAAAAACGATCCATTTATAGAGATCGGACCAATCCTACTGATGGCGGTAGACATATTTCAGCGTCTGCTCTTTTTTATAATGTGAATGTACAGTATAAAGGTTTATTCATGGACGTGCTGTTATGTTTGAAGTATGACATTGGATTTGCATGACTTTAATGACTTGTAAAACTATGAAAACAATGTGTTATTGAAAATAAAAATGGTTGGAATATTCTTTTAAAAGTCCTCGATTTGGAATTTCTTTAACCGGCATGTTAATAAATAATAACGTTACTATTCTAGCAGTTAGGATTTTGGCCAGCAGGGGGGGCGCTAACAGCACAGGAATACAACAGCTACATTATGGACATGTAGCTTACCATTTTTTACGTTTACATTTTTACTAATTAAGCTGTTAAGTTTGTATTTTGGGATAAATATAAGACCTGTCTAAGAATGTTACATGTCAGCTATATGGTAATGTTAAAGAAGAGTTTTGAAATGGATTCCTGTAGCAACCGAGCTCTAACAGAGGAAGTGTGTTGTAAAATATTCCACTACTGTTCAATCTTCCTCCTCCTCCTCTTCCTCATCGTCATCGCTTAGAGCAAGTAAAATCCCTACAGTCACCTAAGGATGGTTACACAGTGCTCAGTGTGTCAGTTTATTCTGCTTAATCCTAGCTATCTAACACATCATCTTTTTTTTCTTGCATATTTACTACAAGGACTGTGATCGTAACCTTCATTTAATTATATATATATATTTTTGAATATTTGTCTTGAACTTCAATAAAGTCTTAGATATAAAAACTACAAATTTATCAGTGAAGCCTGTCTTAGCATATTTCCACCACCAGGTGTCAGTGTTGTGTGGCTTTTAAATTCTTAGCACTTTAAACCATCTTTTTAAAACAAAATAAAAGGATTTTCGAAGGTTAATATCAGTTCATATTTATTTTCTTAACTCCATACTGGTATGCTGGGATGGCTTTGATTGCTTAATTTGTGGAAATAGCTTGCATTCAAACCTACATTCGTTTATTTAGCTGAATCTTGGTACAGTAGGTTATACAAACTTTATCCCTCAATTACAGGAAAGAATAACAAAGGTTCTCTTTGTTATTATGACCTGTGCAAATATCTATCTTTTTCATATTCCCCTAAATGTAAATAATTTAATCTCTGTATTAAATCGGCTTTTTAAAAACACATCAAGCCTCATAGTTAATTACAGACTGCTAGCGTGTTAATTTCACAAATATTTATTCTCTTTCTCCACAATAGTTCATTGTTTACCTCAGAATAGTTGATTATAGAAGACATATCTTGGGTCTGTGTTTTGCAAAGTAAAAAAAAGAAAGAAAAAGAAAGAAATCAGAATATTTTGAGTGTTTTTTTGGCAGGGAGGAGGCGGCATGATATTATAATGTGGTGTGGTCTATCACAGGAGCACAAAGACACATCCTCCTTTTCCACCTGCATCTGTTTCCAATAGCATACATCTACAGAACTATCAGAGGGGCCCCATGTAATATTAATTAACCTTAACCACACAGAGAGGTAACGAGAGGTAAAGAGCCCAGAGCCATGGTGAAGGTGGGCTCATTAGGAGATGCCCGGCACATGGAAACGTTCTTTGCATTTTGGTGTAGGCCAAAGTTACGGCTTTTTAGAACAGGAATGATAATGATTATACAGACAGACAGCTCCAAGCTTTAAACAACCAGCAACATGCTGTGTCCATGCATTAAAGGGAAACTCCACCCCTAACGATTTGCATATTAATCGTTACGAATAACGTGATCTTTAACATCGTCCGAGATTTTTTAGATTATTAATTAACTGTTTGTAAACTTCTTTCAAGGACACACTGCTCTACTTGAACAGCTTCCTACGTTAGCCACAACGTCCAACGTCCGACTAGCTGCTGATAGCGGTGCAGCGGGATTTAGAGCTCGCTTCACCACGATCTAAAGAGAGCGCTGCAGCGGCGCTTTAGTCCTTCAGTCCGTCTGGCTCTCTCATCTCCTCACCCGTACACTCCGCTCAGACGGATCCGCTTCCAAAGCTTCAGCTTTCACGCTAACACCGCCGACGCCATTGCTCATCATCTCGTAGGTCGCTAACATCTCTGCGCTTCAATTCTCAATAATACGAATGTCGCTGGAATAAAACGTGAGAAAGGAAACTCCTGTGCTTTTTGTTTCTCCGAGTCTGATCATTCTCACTCATGTTTGAGATTGTTTAAACGTTGTTGTTTTTTTTCTTTCTTGCTAATGAACCCCATCGCAAGTGCGCTAGTGACAACAACGTCCACCTGTGACATCATCGCGACACACAAGCACTAACTTCTCCTTTACACGTCAGCGCTGTCGAATTCTCATTTCCGATTAGTCAGAAGGTGTCGAGTCATTTTCCGACAGGAGCGCAGCCGGTTTATATTAACGGCCTCGTTCTAATACGTTAACGTTTCTGTAATAACACCTCACGCAGGGACGTGTACAGCGGACACGAAACATAAACAAACGAAAACCCTTGATTTGGAGAGGTTTATTTGACATTCATGGAAGGAGTCTCCAGTGTCTTAGCTTTAACTCGAACTTTTCATACACCTTCAGGACGTCAGAGGAGCTTACGCTTCTTTGAGGTTTCTCGGTAACACGACGTAACGAGCTGCGCTTTATTTGTCTTTTTTAACTTCAAGAGAGAAAGAAAGAGGCTGGTGTTTATAGCTGCTATAGCATAAGTGAGAACAGGAACTTTCTCGGACGTTCCTTAACAGTAAACGTAGCTATAAACGGAAAAAAAAAACATTCTGTATTACGTGTCATTCTTTGATCAATTTTTTGTTTTTTAATGTAATTGGCAAATTTTTTTCCTTACTGTATTAGCGCTAATGCGAAGCGGAGAGTAAAGAAATAAACCATGATGCACCTTACATAAAAACAGCTTTATTTCTTTACAGGGTTGTACAAAAATAATAATAATAATAATAATAATAATAATAATAATAATAATAATAATATGCAAATACTGTGTAAAAACTAATAAATGTCTACTATAACTACTGTTGTACATTGGAGTATTTCCTCGAGAGCAGCTTTTCTTTAAAGGGAGAGTAAATAGCAACAAGGCGAGCGGTCAGTGTGATGATACACACATTGATTAGCTCGATTCTGACCCGGAACGTTTTATAACTCCTTTTAGAAACTCTTCACATCTTAAAAAATAAACATTAAAAAAGGCTTCTTTTTGAAAGGTTTTAGCATGTTGTTGTTGTTGTTGTTGTTGTTGTTTTAATCAAAGCTTTGCCGATTTCAAATAACAAATGAGGTGGGAATGAAGCAAATAAACATTATTATTATACACGTTAATAAATATATATCTATATATAATGGGTCAAAAAGACATCCTTATACACAAGAATGAATAAATAAATAACTTAGATGCAAAAATAAATATTGAACCTATGAAGCATACAGTAAATGCTAAGAGATGCACAGCATCCGTGTTGTAGCACAACGACAAAACGCATTGGAGTCGGTCGCAACGTTAATGACAGGTGTAACAGATGTAACAGGTAGAAATGCTAATCCTGGTGTCATGCTACTGCTGGTGTTACATCGCTGACCGGATCGGGATCAGTTCAGCCGTCAGCCGTCACATTAACACATTACAGCAATTTCCCACTTCTCCTAAATGTCGTCAGTCAGCCATGTTTGCTGTCTGACGTTTGTAAGGCAGCTACGAGGCTAATGTAGCTAAGTGCTAGCTAGAGTATTAACTGTAGAGCTGGGAAATACTTGAGTAACTGTACGTCGTTACTGTACTTAAGTACTCTTTGGGAAAATCTGTACTTTACTCAAGTAGTATTTAAAGAGAAAAACAACATAGGTTTTACTCTTTACATTTTCAGTTTGACGTACTTGTTGAAGAAAAAATCTCAAAAGCTAAGAGACTTTTTTTTTCTTAGTAAGATACTGTCCTAAAATCCACCGTTAAATCTAAAGACGTGTGTTGATTTAATGTTAAATTGACTGAATTAGCTTAGTTCAGTTTTATAAATGAGATTGATGAATTAGCTAGCTAGTTAAGCTTTGTAATTACCTTGATGAATTAGCTAGCTAGTTAAGCTTTGTAATCACCTTGATGACTTAGCTAGCTAGTTAAGCTTTGTAATTACCTTGATGACTTAGATAGCTAGTTAAGCTTTGTAATCACCTTGATGACTTAGATAGCTAGTTAAGCTTTGTTTTAGCTAGCTAGTTAGGTTTTGTTTTCACTGCGGATGTGCTTTAGCATTCTTTCAAACAGGATCATTAACATTAGCTCACAGCCGAGCCAAATTCTAACTTCGTCTAGATGTGAGTTAGCATAATATTTTCCTTAAGACATATTGCTTAGCGAACCAGTTAGTGTGGCTTATTGAATGCATAAACATGAACAATACCTCACCATTACAGAGACAGCCATCTTGGACAACTAGAACCCGCCTCCTAGACCCCTCCTAATCCTCTCCTACGACTCTGTCTCCTAATATGGATGGCAATGTAGTTAGAGTCTTAAATCTTAAAAAATAAAGTACAATTTAAAATTTGGAAATGGGTTTGTGCAGCATATGGATGTAAAGATGTAAAGATTTTGGGTGAATCAGCCTTCCATTCCTTGCTAGCTACTAAACATTAGCCTCATAGCTCAAGTGTAAAAGTAAAAACGCTGGACTTGATTGGGCGAAAGTTTAAGAAGGAAAGTCACGGCGATTTTTTTCTCTCCCCCCGACAAAGTAATCCTTTAAGCGTTTATAGACCTTTTCATCAGTTCCCTTAACAGTCCAGAGCTTTGTGTAGGCATGGTTTAATTCAGTATTGTAAGTTTATAAAATCATGTATAATAATAGCAGTTGTAATTTAGGCAGCATGTGATATGTTAACCTGAACGCCAAACAAATTACAATCCGCTTCTTCTCAAACAATATACAATGGTTTCACTCGGTATTGGCACGTATACACACTCAAAGCTCTGACATTCTTCAGTAACAAACGGACAAATGGAACATTCCATCTTATTATAGTCTCGCAAAGTTTCTTGCCAAGTTTCTCATGACTAGTTCTTGAGCAATCCATCAGCGTCCATCGTGGCGCCATCGTCTACCTTCCAAAGAACTTCTCCATGCCATGCTCCAACCTCGGGCGAGTCCGGCATCACTCTGGGCTTTTTCACTCCGGTTTTTGGGAATATAGAAGGCTGAATGCATACATGGTGCACATCACAGTAGCCTTGCTGTCTCCTTTCGCTGGAACAGCTTTCATCCCAGAACGCCTCCTATTCCTGTAATCCCGATTTCAGGAATCCGTATGGCTCCACGCTGCTACTCTTTCTCGAGGGGGATCGATTTCTTTTCTCCTCCTCCGACAGCGACTTAGCCCACGCACTTGCAATCCAAGGCCGAGACATTCTCGATGGTCCTCCACGTTGTGGACGTGTCCATGAAGGAGACGGACTTGTATGCCGTGGGTCGGCAGCAGGGTCTGGCGCTGACCCTGCGTGCCGTGCGTTTCGGCAGGCTGCCGTTGGTCAGCAGAGCCCGCAGCGCAGCGTCGTAGTTCCCCCGTGCACTCTGGCACAAACCCACGCAGAACTTAAAGAGCACGATCTCGTCCGAGTCGTAACCCATCCCCAGGTCCCTCACTCGCATCTCACGCCGCTCCAGGTGGCAGTCGCGGCTGCTCTGGCCCTGCCCCTCATCCTCGCCTTTCTCCTTCTCTTTCTTCTTCTTTTTCTTTTTCTTGCGCGAGCCCTTGGACTGAGCATCAGAGGCATCTGAGGAACGTGGGGAACGCTCCCACCGGGCTGGATGCTCCTCCTCTACTAGAACCGAGGGTTCTGAAAGACAAGAAACAATATCGTCACGTACTAGATCTAATCACTAAAATCAAAGAAACTTTTAAGATCAACTTTGCAAAAAAAAAAAAATCAGACAAGTACATTTCCAGCCGCCAAACGTAAACTTACCAAAAACGTTATGCCACGGAGAATAACCGTCTCCGTCTCCCATCTCCTCGTCTTCCTCGGGTAGGGCGTCAAACGGCTGCTCGTCCAGCATGGTCGTAACCAAACCCACTGCGTCCACGGGGTCTTCGCCAAACCCGGGCCTGTCTCCGACTACCAGGGGCAGCAGAGATACAAGCACCCATACCACCATCTGCATGAAAAGGAGTTCAGAAGTTCATGCATTCAGAATTTCAGCGGCAGCATCGGTATTATCTTGACGTTCTTGATCGTCCTTCTATCTACCTTCCAGTTTCTTCTTTGAAACGTGGCATCAGTGGCTGCAGATAACATTGCAAACAGTCCTCGTTTTGCTCGACCTCTCCTCCACCTTCTCCCACCTGCGCAGAGAAAACAAAAACATTGTGCAACCCTTTTCTGTCTCTAAACTTAGAGAGCGGCATGCAGGCGATGCATACACCTCCACGCATCCATGCATCAACATTTATAAACAAAGGCGTCCTGTTAATCAAGAGCACACTGCCTCTGGAAAGTGTGCTTACAATCACGGAGAGCGTGACCCCGTGCAGACATGCGGGTCCGACAAAGCTACAGCGTCCTGTAAATAAACCCCTCTCAGGGAAGTCCTGAGAAGCTCTCTAGGTTTGACGAGATTAGCTCTGTGTTAAAAGGAGGCATGCTGGGGGATTGTGGGTCTCCCAAAACCACATAGATACAGCTCGGTTGATAAGGCTTCCAAGCAATGCAGATGTTTACTGACTCACAGCGGCGTGTGAGTCACCAAGCTCGCACCACAGGCTTCTGATTTATATCAGGGTTGAAACGAGGCCGGCGAGGACCGGGCCGTTATTTACACGCCGAAGATGACTAATGGGTAAATTAGCAGAGCGTGTCACGCTTAGCCTCACGGACGATTTTTATAGAGAGACACGGTTGTCCGAGGACGACAGGATGATTTCTGGCCTGAACACTTTCCATTTTAAGGAGGATCAGAGACATGAAACATGGCCACCTGGATTGGGAGTCATCATGTCCCTATATTACACTGCACAAATCTGGACAAATTGTTGATGCTCTATTAATAATAATCCACATGAATGATCTCAAATCAGCTTTATATTCTTATGATGGGGGGGGGGGGGGGTTGTTTGTTTGTTTTGTAGTTGCATGGGTCATGCAGCAGGTGGCAGTATGTAATATGAGATTCATGTGGTCTCATTATCTGAGGCTCGTGGAAGCACAGCAATAAATACAGCCAGTACATTTGAACTTATTCTTTTGGAAGATACTTATCCAAAAAAAAAACAACAACAACATTCAAACACAGAACACATACAAGGTGAAGAAGAATAAGGTGAAAACGCTCAACAGGACACCGCTGAGAGGGTTTTTAACCTAAAAGACAAGATTTAACAGGGAGTACAATTTACATTTAGCAAAGAACGACAAAACAAAGAAACGTCTACACTCTTCCGTCAGTCTTCCTTCTATAGATTCTATAAATATGCAAATTAGGAACCTCAGCCAACTCCACATGACACACCCCCTTTCCTTTGGACAACAGTGTACTAACAAACGATATTTGAATACTGCAATCTGATAGGCTGTTCTGTTTTATGACAAAATCAAACATCACCAATCTGTATACTTTCCATTTAAAAAAAAAAAACACTTCAAACCACTGCTTGCTTAACTTTTTTTAAAAAAATTTTTTACCCAGACCTATGAAAGTATAATCATTAGAAACCCATTATATTAAGTCCAACGTTAAAATCTCTATAGAGTTCAAACGTGCACACGCCATGTCGCGCTGTTAACGGGAAATAATCAACGAAGGGGTGTTGCGATGAAGCGGAGTAACACCCCGAAGGCGAATATTTCTCTTGCCAGCGATTACAATTTGTATTATTTAAATATTTATCCATTTATAGTTACAAATAATGCTGTGGAACGTTGCTGAAGACAAAATGATAAGACGGGGGGAAAAAAAGTCACGCGTAAACTCCGCTGTCCGGAAGACGTCGGAAAAGTTACAGCTTTACCTCTGACTGTTACAGAGCGCCGACACTGGAGACTCCTTCCATACATGTCAATCGGAGAAACGTCTCCTTAAAGAAAACCTCGCCATATCGATGATTTATTTTGGATCTCTTTATTAATGTCCGCTGTATGTGAACGAGGTGTTACCATAGAAACGATAGCGCATTCATATAAACAACAGAGGTAATGTCAGAGAATATTTTGAGCAGTTGTATAAGCACTGGCTCTAATGCACTTCTGTCTGTTTGGGTTGTACACACACATGAATCTGCGCTCCCTGAAATCGTGCCGTGTTGAATCCGGAACAGCGCATTACATAAACACCTACCAACATCTACATGCTTCGGTCAACAACAACAACAACAAACAACAACAACAACCTCTTGTATGCATGCATCTGTTCAGCATATATAATCTCAACCGACCCCCCAGGTATCAATCCCTATCAGCACATCAGCCATGTCCAAAAGTCATTTCTCTGGATATGATAAATTTATTATCAATTAAACAATAGTCACGTCAGTCCTTTTTATTCAAGAATGCATTATTGAAACAAAATCTTTGTACACAGTCCAACCATTCTTCTCCATCAGCCACGGCGTGTGTTTAGTGCCTGTTTAGGTTCTTTAGTTTTGCACTGGAGCGACGAGGCTGATTTTGCTAACAAATCAGGAAAGCTTACTGCTACCCATTTTAGCATCATGCAAACTGCATGCCTAAATTGCTCTCTCTCTCTCTCTCTCACACACACACAGACACATACAAATTCACACACTCGCCTAAAACCTGTCATTTAGCTCAGTAACATCATAAAATATGTTTGTGTTTTATAAATAATACAAGTCAAACTGTTCCTTTAAAACTGTTTAGCTGTGTGAGAAATTCTTTTGATCTTATGACCAATTGATGTGTCGTTCATGAACAGGTCGACTCTTTGATTCGGCTCTTTTAGGTGAACCTCGAGAGCTGTAGACGGTAGATCTTTGTAGATATTGTCAACACCTTCAGTCTAATTTGATCAAAACACTTTTGAGTGAGTTGTGAACCTTTTTCCAACACATGAGCGGTTCGTCAGCGGTGCCGGTTGATGTTCCTTTTGTTAATTATCTAATAATTGCTGACTGTCCCCAGCAGCCATGTTCATGTAAGGGATAAACCACTCAGTGTTGTGCTGTTATTGTAAAATAATCAACAACTAGGGGTGGTGTGATGAAGCAGAGTTACCACCCCAAAGTTTCTTGTTTTCCTGTAACAGCATGTCCTAAAGTGTGTTAATTCTCTTATATCATCAATTTTCCAACATTATGTTATTATCAGATTTAGTACAAAATGAACCATCTGGGAGCCGTAAGAGTCGACTCTTATCGGTGAACCGAGCCAAATGATCCGACTCGCTGAAAATAGCTGGTATTCCCATCACTACTAATCACTAACACTCGATACTGAGTCAGTGGGCTCTGGAACGAGTTATAGACTTCTACATCTATAGTCGTTTATAGTCGGCTTTCAGTCAATAGGAGCATGCTGTTTTGATGTTAAGAATAAGTTAGATGAGATAATTTAGAAAAATAAAAACAGTTGTACGGTGCGATGGACTGGCATCTCTTCCGGGGTGTAATCCTGAGTCGCACCCAGTGTTCCCGGGATAGGATCCGGATCTGGAATGATGTGACTGCAGATTGGTTGGTGTTTAGGTCTGCTGGGACTGTACAGGTCATTTTGTATTCTCTCTCTCTCTCTCTCTCTCCCTCAGGACTTCCTGTAAGCTAAACTCTCATGCTGCTGGAGAGTTCAAAGTTCATGACATGAGCAGCGTCTGCTTCCCAAACACACTGCAGGACACAAATGAGGTTTATGAGGCAAGAAATTCCTGCAGGCAGGACAATTACCTTCTGATTGTCTCATGAAATTCACATTCTTAGGTTCATGTGACAATAATTAAGGGAAATTTGTTTATAAATGTTAGCTGTTGGGTTTTTTTTTCCCTTGAAATTTCACTTGAAGAGTAATAAATAAATAAAATGAAAGTGCAGTAAATTAGGTTAGTTTCACCTTGAGGCCAACCTCCATTCTGTTTTCATTATTTTGTTGTGCAAGCACCAATCACATCCCGTTCTGTCCCTAAGCTATCTCTGATTGGCTGGAGTGTGAAGCTAAGTAGAATGGAGTTTTGCATAAAAACTAAGAACAATATTGAAATGTTTAGGAATAAATAACATTAATAACACAAAGGAAATATCGATACTGGTTAAATTTCGATTATGGTCTTGCACTGTCATACATTTTGATCATCTGTGATCTTAGGACAGTTTGTATTAATGATTTATCTCGTTATAAATGGTTGAGGGCTGAGATTGGGATTCGTGTGAGTCGGGATAAATATAAATCCAGTTATCATATTTTTATAAGCTTAGCCAGTGTTGTGCTACTAGATTCGGGTCGTTACGCTGCCAGTTACATGCCGCCCGAGGCTTCTTGGCTCTCCGTCATTCACAAAATATGTTGAGAGTCGACTCTGTGAAGTGTGCAAAGCATCAAAAAATCAGCAGTGCAGGACTCGAGAAGTTTCCACCAGAATTCCAGATCAAACGTTCCAGTTCGCTCCAGCCTTAAAGCCCAGGAACAGTGTTTCATTCCTTCGTTCTCCGCAATGCTTGTGCACCTGGTAGTGTTTTAGAAGCACCTCAGTGCTCCTCGTGTATCAGAGCTTTTCACATGCGAGTGTGTCTGTGCCCGTGGGGTCGATCCATGCGGCCCTGATCATGAAGAGCTCCAGAGAGAGTGTCTGTGATGGCCTCTGCGCTGATTAAAGCCTCGCTCGGCCAGTTCCACTCCGGCACTTCCCTCCGCCCTCAGGCTCAAACCTGGTAGGAAAAAAACAGGAAAGCAGGACCGCCACATGATCGTGACAAATATGGGCACGAAGCCTGGTACCAGGGCGAAGGATGCAAATGAGTCTGAGAGTATTGGGCACTTTTTCCACTCCGCTATTGGTAGAGCTGGGAAATCATATATAAAAGCTCATGGGATACTATTGTTAGTCACGTCGTGACACACATGATGTTCCTTTCCAAACAATGCAAAACGATGCAAAAATGTTTAAGGTGAGGTCTGAATGTGTGGAACCACTCACGCTCCTTTGGAGCTCAGGACGTTAAGAGCCAAATTACTGAAATGAGCAAATGGCTTATACTGAAATACTGAATACAAATAAGATCACATACTCAAACACTCAAACATAGACAAATGGACAAATATACAAATAGTCAAATAGTGTTATTCGCAAACAGTCAAGTGGTCACGTACTCAAATACTCTACCTGCTTATTCTCAAACAGTCAAACAGTCAGGCATTCAGATACTCAAATACTCAATCATTAAACTGCTTCTACTCAAACAGTCGATATGCAAATACTCAAATTGCGTATACTCAAATGTTCACCATTCGTCTTCAGTAAGCACGTTATCCTGGTCTGGGTGGCGGTGGATCCCAGGAGCAGAGTACGTGAGGGGGGAATACATCCTGGATTGGCTGCCAGTTCATTGCCAGGCACCATACACAACATTCACACATTTGTCCAAACCTAGGGTCAATTTTGCATAGCCAATCCTCCGACTGGAGGAAACCCACACGGACATGTGGAGAACATGTGAAACTCCACCCAGAATAACACGAGCTCAGAATCCTGGACTCGAAGAGCGATGAGGCTGCACTTACGCTACACGCTTACACTCAAACGGTCAAATACTCAAACTGCTACAGTTCTGCGCACACCTCTAAACCAGGATGTCTGGTCATCACCTACAGAGTACAAATGATGGAAAAAGAGCGAGGTCTGCATTCTTTCATTGCACCTCGCTCAGCCGCTGCCATTAGAGGTGTTTCATGTGCCAGCTCTACCTGTCAGAAAAGACGAGGTGTCTCAGAGTGGGATCGGCCGTCCTAAATCAGCCGAGCAATAAAAACGCACCTGGCTCGAGCCTGATCGCTGCCAGACATGCTTTCATCGGAGGGTGCGAACTCCAGCCTGCACATGTATGAGTACGGACTGATATATTTACTGTATCGGTGCTTGCACTGCTTCATCAACGTCAGTCGTCACTCAGAGAGAGTTTTAGCGAGCGTGTGAAGTGTAGAACTTCCCTCTCTTTCGTGCACTTCCTCAGTTTACGAGGGTCCGTATTTTGACCTCGTTCAGACGTCTAAAGTGTCAATTCCACTACACGCTGAAGTGCTCGTGGTGCAAAATCCTCGGCTAATGGTGGCATGTCCGCTAGCGTGAAATCCGAGCGTATAATTTAATAATCCCTCTCAGGGAGAAAGCAGGATCTCATTACTGTCAGATCCGAGTCGCTGCAGAGTTTCAGCGGCGGTGAACGCTGCCAGGAAGACGATTTAGCGCTCTAAATCCTGCACGTTTTCCTGTTCTGCTTCTTTTTCCCCCCCCGCTACGACAGTAGAGTGCATGGAAGATGTGTATTCATCATGTTGGTGAACAGACAGTAAAGATAATCAGTCATTAACTGTGTTTATTAAAGCACTCAGAAACCTGATGGTTTGTTCTGATTACATAGATTGATTTAAACCGAGTTCAGTTTTCACTTCCGAGCGAAATTCATTGAGACTAAGTCAGTAAATGTGCATATTTGGAGGCGGAGCCATGTATAAACTCAGTTTGTGATGTCACAAAAATGATCAAAGGCTTGAACATGTCGTCGATTTTGGCTGATGTTAAATAAATCACTGAGAAAACGGCGATGCTAAACAACTGAAATTCCACTTGTGTCAACCTACTACAAATACAAGCTAGTTTCCTAGCAGTTAGCCAGACTAATAGCTAACCTCGGTAATGTTAGATGACATAACATTAGTGATAAACACAGTCGTGGTGGTTGTATTGTGACATGATGGGATACTGATGCATAACGGAGGAAAAACTGAGACTCGGATACTCGTCTTGACGCGTGGTAAACGCAGGCTAACTTAGCTAGTTAACTATCCAGCAAGCTAACCTAGCTATTGCTCATTTACTTAATCTTACTGATTGGCACATTCGTTGTGTTATCGTGCCCGATAAATAATTTGCTACGAACATGACAGTTCATGACAAAGTAAGACTCCGCTAACCTGTGGTGAATGCAAGCTAGCTTGCTAGTAGTTAACTAGCAGGCTAGCAAACATAGCCAATGCTAGTCATGAACTAAATCTGGGTTGTTATTGTAGTTATATTTTGACCGAATTGATTAAATTAAAAATAAAAATGCTTGTGTATGACTCATATTAGCTAGTTAAGTACCCGGCTATCTTCGTGACATGGCATGAGGATAACAATGGGTTTTCTAACTTGAGTATGGTGCATTTTTTAAAATTTTTATACTATATCCTGGTATTTTCTGGTATAAAGATGTAAACTGTTTTTAGTTGTTTCATGGACATAATTTTTCAGTGGTTCCAGCATTAAAATGTTCAAGTGTAAATGTTTAAACGTCAAGTCTTAGATATTTTCTTGCACGTGCCTCGATCGGCCCCTTTATATAATGATGCAGCTAAATCCAGGCCAAACCGATGAAGCAGCCAGCAGTGTTACTCCACACCGACACACACACACACACACACACACACACACACACACAGATTCCTCAAGTTGAGTGTTTGCACTACAACTCAGCAGTTTGGAGTTTGGCCTTTTATTTTTGCCACTCAAATGCAGCGGCCGCTGTTTGCATTCCACACCGTGCGGCTGCCAAATCTGGCCACTTCCTCTCACTGCCACATCCTCTGTTGCAGACCACACACACACACACACACACACACACACACACACACACACACAGTGTAGGAGAAGATCCTACATACTGTACATACACACACATGCAAATTTGTCATGTGACTAATGGAAACGTAGGACATATTGTATACACTATATACATGCACTGCCTCTGTGGCATTTTTTTAAACACCCTATATATTTATATATAACTTTAAATGAACTCTAAAATATCAAATCTACCCATAAGTGAATGTGACTTTATCTCAATTTAATCTAATCTGACCAAAATCATTATCACTCTAACCGCTAATTTGGTATCAATACGGCCCCTTGGCTCCGCCTCCCAAGGTTTAATTATAATTGCAATATTATCAACTGCCGTGGATGATAATATGATTATTTATCCATAACTGCAGGTACCGAAGTGTTTTATTCCTCTTATATCACAGAAGTTTGACAGCAATGCTCAGTTTTTATTTTATTATTAGAATTATTTATTTTTAGAAGGAAAAGTTGTACTTTTTAATCCGTTTACAGTTACATTTAATGTTGCGAAATGTCCGTGAATAAAAAAATAAAATAAAATAACACACACAACTTCTCGTGTTACTGAGAAACCGCAAAGAGGCGTAAACTCCTCTGTCCTGAAGATGTCCGAAAACTTCAAAGTTACAGCTTTACCTCGGACTGTTACAAAGTGCCGACACTGGAGACTCCTTCCATCGATGTTACATCAACGACTCGAAATTGTGTAACACAATTTACAATTACACAGCTTTTTCACGTGGAGCATCCACCGTGTACAGTACGCCGCTTTATATCGCTTTAGAACGAGCGCGTTCATATAAATCTGCACTACAAATCGCTGCTTTTATAACAACGACGTGCGGTTTTGAATCGCTTGATTGCTCTGCACCACAAAAACTGCATTTGAAGGATGACTAAAAGTGCTGAAACGAATAAAAAGCAAACACGCAGCCGTATTTCGCAAGATGCGACGGGGAGGAAAGGAATTTACTACTACAAAATCCCAAATCTCTCGTCTCTACACATATCCAGTCAGAGATCGGGTTTGTTTAACGCCCGGGTCCTGTTGCTCTTGAACGCCATCCTGAGCAAACAGTTTTAGCAGCTTCATCGAAGTGGCTTCGCCTCTCGCTATGATAACCAAATACAGCCCGTGATTAAACGCATTTCAGGAGGGAATGACAGAAAGGGAACACTTGGGTGAGCGAGTCCTTAAATGGGAATAAATTAAAGGGGGAGAGGGGCAACGGAGGAGATACAGTTTCACTCCAGAGGATTCGTCTGAACAGCCACAGAGTCCTTGACAGAAAAAAAAAAAAAAAAGACCGAAGATGGAGCTTTATTAATAAACAGTCTATAAAAAAAACGAATCCCGAGGAGCAAAGATCCAAATCACAGAGTTGAAAAATATGAAAATGTTGAAATCAGTATGGAAAGATGTTATGCTGTCATGGTCTACATCATGATGAAAACATTTTAACACACCGCTAACTTTTCACACCGCTCCTCTCAACAAAACAGGCTGTTTGGGCCACCTGAACGCACAACTGAGCATGTTCCAATCATGACTAAGCAAAAGTCATCCTCCCATCCAGCGTCTCTACCTTTCCAGATGAATCCTCAGGTCATTACACCCTGACGGCCTGGACAGCGTATAGCTTGTGTACTCTAGCTCACGTCTCATTTGTTCAAATTAAGCTCAGGGTAGAGGGGGAAAAAAGGGCAGCCATTAGTGCGTCTGGATGAACAAACGGCATTCAAAGAGTTTCCATGTCCTGGCCGAGCCGTTCAAAGGGCCCGACGGCACCATGATTAATGCATCTGACCTGGCAATTGCAGAAGAATACGGCTTATTGTATTAAACAACCACTTCCAGCCACAAAAAAAAAAAAAAAAAGCGCTGGTGTGCGATAAACCTATTTAACGTTCAAAAATCGGAGAGAAAAAAATAAAAGAATAAAAGGATCTGGTGGGAGATGATCCGATAAAGAGAAAAAAGGTAATAGCATCGTTCATCTGGGTGAACGGGTGAGAATCCAGACAGGAGGGGGAAAAAATGAAACAAACAGAATCAAGAAAAGCAAGTCAAGCGAGAGAGAAACACGGTCCCGTTCACCTTTTGAGAGCTTTTCTGGAAGCTTTTTTGTGAGATATTTGAGGCGCTGGCGTTTAAACAGATCCAGACTCCGGACTGCCCCATTGCCCTGTGGCACTCTTACTCCGGCTGTGGCACAATCAGGGCTAATTACCCAGCGGTGTCAAAGGCTAAGCTTACAGGGACAATTTTGTGGCTAAAACCGGGCTGGAAGGACAATTACGCCGCATTTTGCGGTCAGCGAGAGAAGGTGAAGGGGTGTATCAAAACGAATGGGTCATGCTCTTTTGTCGTGAGACGGAATGAGTTCCAAGTTTTCAAGTGGCACCGGTTTACCGTCACGTTACACGTTCCGTCCGGTCAAAAGTCTCGATACGCAGCATAAAAGCGGAGGCAGTGTGTCTAAGCTTTACGGCGGGAAGTACAAGGCATTTCGACATGTTTCGTGGGTTCATCTTTGTGTTGTGAACAAGATTAAAGTGTCGTAACCCAGCTCTAGACATCCACGAGTAAACGTTTCCCAGCTCGCGTGGACAGAGGGTCTTTTAGACTGTTGCGTTGACCCCTAGTAAGGTTGGCGCCTAGGTCAGCTGAGGTCAACGTGTGTGCACTTTTAAGGCAAAGTAACAGGACACTGCCAGTTAAGTGTTGGTCTTTCACACACTCATGCTTGCGAATTTGTAAGAATTCGTAACGGATATCTAAAGCGGTTAAAGTTAAAAAACGCTCCGGCGTTTTTCCCGAAACTTTCCCCGGATAACGTCTATCCACAGTCTAGGTATCATACGTGCGACTAACACGGAGGAGAATTTTAACACTGTTACAACAATATAAAGCGCATTCAAACCTAACATTTATTGTAGTTGCGGTTACTTACATTTTCCAGAAGGTTCTGTGCTATAGCTATGACCCGTGGTAACATAAAGACAAGTTCCAGCTCTAAAAGCATCCATTATACAGACTTAGAGCTTTAAAAAAACAAAACAAAACAGAAAAACAAACACCTTTGACTGAAGAATTAACATCCTTCCACGAAGCTCGACAACTGCCCTTAGACTTCCATTATAAGTGAGTCTGGAGTACACATGGTTTTTTTTTGTTTTTTTTCCAGGACATTAAAACGTGTTGAAATTCTTGTCTGTGATAATCACACGTAACGTTACACGTGCAGTGAATAAAGATTAGGTTGAAAAACCCTGGAGTATTCCTTTAATAACACGTTTGGTGCGTTAACATATCAACAGCTTTTTAAATTGTAAAAGCATATAGATCACATTGTACAACAGACCCCACAGTGACGTAGCAGTTTTGAGCAATTTTCGTCTGACGTCCAGATGGTAACGATATTCTTGCGCATCTTTGCACACTCCCCCCGCCCTTTCACACTCTCTCTGTGTCACGCACACACTCATGAACCTTCTCCCACCATCTCTTTCACTATCGCCTGGCCATTAAACATCGTCGCCGCTGACAGGTTTATGCGGTCCGAAACATATACAACAACTCGGATCTCACGACTCGGGATGGAGATTCACGCCAAAGGCACGCCATTAAGAAGTTTAAAACACACTCATCACCATTAGAGGAAGGTCTTTTCCAACCGCACTGCTGGACTGAGCAGATTTGTGAAAAAAGGAGACGGAAGAACATTCGTATATCAGATTTTAAATCAGGAAACGCTGATGCAGAGCATAGGCTAGTTAACGATTGAAGCTAGCTAGCTAGCAAAGAGCTACACAACAAGCTATCTAAAAACACAGTGAGAGTGGAAACGACAAAAATATCCAGAATAAAATTCGGTAAATTAGCTGACATTCGAGACAAAACCATCCAGAAACAAGAGACAATCATCTGGAATATCAACATTTTCATCAACATGTTGGTAAATTAGCTGAACATTTTGTTAGCTAGCAAATAGCTGTAAAAACAGACAACGTAAAAACACAGAGATAGTGGAACCAAGACCAGACCATCGGGAATGTCAACGTTTTCCTCAGAAACAATGGTAAATTAGCTGAAAATTTAATTTGTTAACTAGCAAGGAGCTTTGATACAGCCGATGTGAAAGGACATTGATGGCTGTTTGTTAGCTAGCAAAATTGTCGGCTAATTTTGCAAAATTTCTGAAAGAATCTTGGCAGACGATGTAAAATCGTTATGACAGTGGAACCAAATCAACAGAAAACGTGAAAAGACAGTGGCAGTGGAAACAAGACAAAACAACTTGGTTAATATCAGCATTTTCCTCAGACGTGTTGGTAAATTAGCTTAGCATTTAGCTAGCTAGCAATCAGCTGTTCAGATAGTCTTTTATACAGACAATGTGACATCCCAACGAGAGCCGAAACAAGTCAAAAACACCCAACTTTTTCCTCAGAAATGTTGGTAAATTAGCTGAAAATTTAGCTAGCTAGCTAGCAACCAGCTAGGAGGCAAAGTAAAAACACATTGATAGCCGTTTCCAAGCTGGCTAAATTGTCTGGATGTTTTTGTCACACAATGTACAATACAATAACACAGTAAACAGACCAAAACAAATGTGAAATATCAATATTTTGTCTTAGACGTGTTGGTAAATTACCCGACAATTTAGCAAGGTAGCAAAAAAGAGTAAAAACAGACAATGTAAAAACACAGTAACAGTGGAAACAAGACAAAACCATCTGGAATACCAACATTTTCCACAGAACTGTTGGTAAATTACTAAGAAAAGACACTGTAGAGCTCAAATTTCACTGCAATTATCAAATGCTAAGCCAATATGGATTTTGCCATATTGTGAAAGTTACATAAAAAAGAACTCGGAGGTATCGCTGTCATAAAATACAAACTTCCAAAGTCTGCATGCTCAGAATTAATGTATCAGGGGTTTTATTTAGTCTCTAAAACAGCCCTTTAGCACCTCCCGTGTAGTTTAGTGTTTGTCCCGTTAGTGTTGTAGTTCAGTCCTGTATTCTTCCTGATCTTAATCCTTCTGAAAAATATCTCGAGGTCCATTTTTTCAAGCAAGAAGCCATTAGAAAAAAAACCCCCCAGTGTTTGTTACTTAAACAGTTTACGTTACAAGGAGTTTTTGCTTAAACATTACCGCTACGATAATGCTGATTCATGTTAGCATCACGCTAACCGTAGCGTACCTTAACCACAGCATTTCCGTAACTGCTAAACAGCGTACGTTCCGGAACAAACGGTATTAAACGGCCGAACGTTTCTTTGTGGTACGGGTCGCCAAAAAGGCGTCTCGTAATCCCGAAAACACGTAAAGATTTCCTCATGTGACGTCCATCAAATAAATCTCGGTCGGCGAGTCGGCCAGTCAGAAACACGAGGGTCTTGTTAGCTCGAAGGGATTCGAAGGGAAGACGGCGTCCGTTTGAAAAAGATGCCGAGAAGAAGAGAAGAGTAGATGTTGTGACGAGCATGAAGAAGAAGAAGAAGAAGAAGGAAAAAAAAAAAAAGAAATCAAATACAAATACGTAACGGGCGTGCGATCGTCTCGGCACTCGGCCGCTTGCGAAACGCGTACCCTCGACCGCGGTCACAGAACACATCTGCAGATTGCGATCGTCTGCTTTGAAGTCCAGCCTGAACCTTTCTACCATTTACATCAGGCTAATTACAAAAATAGAGTTTGGACCAGATTGCTGCGTTATCGAGTGAATTCGTTCAAACCACGAGCGTCTGAAAGATCCGAGTTAACATCTCAAAAGATTTCGAGATTTCTGATAAAAGGCCGATGTTTTATTTTCGCTCCAACACTAATATAACTCGTGATAACTGATCCGAACAACCTCACGTACTGGAGCCCTTTCTGATTCATCAGAGGACGTTGGAGCTACACGGCGAACCGCCCTGTGTTGAACCAAGTCATCATTAACACCTAATTTAACGCCTAAAACTACACAAAGGAACACAATCAGTGCATTACTTTTATCCAATTCGATGCCCACAATTCTCACAACCCTTACAGATAAAGCGTATGAAGCTGACGGGTTGTGCGATATACAGTTCGGTCAGGTTTCTGACTCGAACACGAGTCTAAAGGCTTTAATTCAACACTTCTAGGCTCAAAGCGGAATCTTCGAGTCAGGGTAAAATGTCCAGCGTCCAGAGACGCACTCTAAACCCGCACGTGCCGGTCCGGTGCTCCACAGCCATTTCCATTTTAAACAGGAGGTATTTTAAACACATGCTTAAGGTTTAAAGATGCCTTCATGAAGGAAAGCTGCAGGTTAAAAATGTTCTTTTAAAAAGAAAAGAGTTTTTCTTTTAACCACTCACGTCACGAGCCTCTACTTTTTTTTTTTTATTTATTCTTCTCCCCCTGGCACTTCTACAAAGAGCACGCTCTCTACACCCATACTGCATCGATCCACGTTTAACTAGACGCCTATGAGCACTAATTCTTCGCCATGAGGTGTTCATTCACCACTCCAGGAGAACACCGTGACGTCCGTCAGCTTTTCGGTCACCTCTAGAATCTACTCCAGACAGATGCATTGATATTGGGACACTTGAATAAAAATTCTGACCAAAGTGCTGAATGTAAAAAGGAATAAAATACAATGCAATTACAGTAAAAATAAATAAATAAATAAATAAGCACACAAATGAGTCTGCCACACACCCACACACACACACACACACACACCACACACCCACACACACACCACACACCCACACACACACCTGGTGCACTGTCAGAAATAAATAATTTAAAAAAATCACCTGTACTTTTACTTTCATCTATACTTGGAAGCTTTCAGCTGGGAAATCTTTCACTGGAGGTCTGTGAAGTACTGAAGGTATAAAGGATGCATGCTTGTAGCACCACATCAGACATCAGCAACAAGGACAAGTACAGATGGAACCTTTATTTCTAGGAAATAATTCAGTGCTGTACATGATAATAACTCCACTCACCCCTCAACTTATTATTATTATTATTATTATTATTATTATTATTATTATTATTATAATATAAAACGCACAGCCAACCTCCTCTCACTCTATACTGTGTGTTAATTCAACAGTGTGGAATTTAATTCTACACTTTCTGACAGCTCTGGACTCTGTGCAGCCCCGCACGCGCTCCGCTTGAATCCTGCGTCACGCACTGAGTTTTATTCTAGTGACGGGTAATAACGGGGTTATAACTCTCTCTCTCTCTCTCTCTCTCTCTCTCTCTCTCTCACACACACACACACACACACACACGCACACGCCAGCCCCAACACAGTCAGGAATAAAGAGAAATCCGAGCTAAAGAAAGTTAATAAAATGGATAAAGAAGTAAAAGCGCGTTACCGGTGAGGCGCCGATTCACTCCGCTCCTCATGTCCCAAAGGTTAAACACACACACACACACACACACACACTCTCTCTCTCTCTCTTTCTCTCTCTCTCTCTCTCTCACACTCACTCACACACACACACACACACACACACACAGGCAGTCCTCCAGCTCCTTCACGCCGACTTCATCATCCTCACACGCTTAACTCTCTCCGGAGTGTGTGTGTGCGCGCGCGTGTGAGAGAGTGTGTGAGCGCGCGCGCTTGTGTGTGTGTGTATTCTCCGCTTAAGCAGCGGCAAAAAAAAAAACTCTTCAAAGGATTTAATGTGCAGGGAGGCACCTCCCTCTGTAGCCGTGCCTCTTTTACACACACACACACACACACACACACACACACACAATAATAATAGTAGCATAAATAATAATAATAATAATAGTAAAAAATAAAATGAATAATAATAATAATAATAATAATAAGGCAAATTTCAGTTTTATATTATTTAGTAGTGAACATATAATAAACATATATACAAAATATATTACACACACAGTGCTGTGAAAATGTATTTGCCCCCATCCTGATTTCTTCTGTTTTTATGTACATCTTACTAAATTGTTTCAGAAATTAAAACAACATCTAAGATAAAAGCAAGGCAAACTGAGTAAACACTAAATACAGTTTTTAAAGGATAATGTTATTTATCGAAGCAAAAAAGCTACTCAATACCAACCGGGCCTGTGTGAAAATGTATTTGCTCCCCGTAGTTACTAATTCCCCAACTCTATGAAACTGCATTGATAATGGGGTTCAGCTGGACGAGACACACCCAGGTCTGATTACTGCAAACCCTGTTCAATCACATCTACACTTACATAGAACTTTCTCAACAGCGTGAAGTTGGTTAAAAGATCTTACGCAGTAACACACTACGCTAAGTGGAAAGAAATTCCAGAAATGATGAGGAAGAAGGTGATTGAAAGACATCAGTCTGGGAAGGGTTACAAAGATCTTTCAAAGGCTCTGGGACTCCAAAGAACCACAGCGAGAGCCGTCATCTCCAAATGGAGAAACTCGGCACAGTAGTGAACCTTCCCAGAAGTGTCCGACCTTCCGAAATTCCTCCAAGAGCACAGCGATGACTCATCCAGGAAGTCACAAAAGACCCAAGGACAACATCAAAGGAACTACAGGCCTCTCCTGCATCAATAAAGTCACTGTTCATGACTCCACTATCAGAAAGACACTGGGGGGGGAACGGCTCCATGGAAGAGTGACAAGGCGAAACCCACTGCTGACCCAGAAGAACATTAAGGCTCGTCTGAATTTCACCAAAACACACCTTGATGATCCTCAAACCTTTTATGAGAATGTTCTGTGGACTGATGAGTCGAAAGTGGAACAGTTTAGAAGACAGGAGTCCCGTTACATCTGGTGTAAACTGAACAAAAAGACCATCATACCTACGGTCAAGCATGGTGGGCTACTTGCAGTAATTGAGGGAAACATGAATTCTGCTCTCTACCAGAAAATCCTAAAGGAGACTGTCCGGTCTTCAGTCTGTAAATTGAAACTCAAGCGTAACTGGATTATGCAGCAAGACAACGATCCGAAGCGTAGGAGTAAATCCACGTCATAATGGCTCAAAAAAAAAAAAAAAAAAAAAAAAAAGCAAAATGAAAGTTTGGAGTGGACTGGTCAAAGACCTGAGATGTTGTGGCAGGACCTTAAACAGGCAGTTCATGCTCGAAAGCCCTCAGAGTGGCTGAATTAAATCCGTTCTGCAGAGAAGAGTGGGCCAAAATTCCACCACGGCGCTGTGAAAGTCTGATCTCCAGTTCTCGTAGCGTTTGGTTGCAGTTATCGCTGCTAAAGGTGGCACAACCAGATTTTAAGTTTAAGGGGGCAATTAGTTTTTCACATGGGTGATAGGAGTTGGATACCTTTTTTTTTTTTACTACAATTAAAAAAATAAACAATAATAAAAACTGTATAGTGTGTTTACTCAGACTGCCTTTGTTTTATGTTGTATTTCGTTTGAAGATCTAAAACTATTTAGTACGAGATGGACACAAACACAGAAGAAATCAGATCTAAATATTTTTTCACAGCACTGTGTGCGCATATATATATATATATATATATATATAATATATATATATACATACATATACACACACACATTTGTGCATGTGTGTATACATACTCTGACACTACTGAACAGAACATGTAAATAATAATACTAATAATAACAACAAGAAGTATTTAACAAATGCTAAAGCCCAGCCGTAATCCTCCTGCAATCCTCTCCATTATGTCTCTTAATTGAAGCAGAACATTTTTATGGATGGAGGCGTTTATGACGACGTGTACAGACACTTCGCCTGCCTCACACCTCCATCTTTTATCCTCCTTACTATTCAGGTCCAAATTCAAGACCCACTCAATTACTGTAGTTCAACATGGCATAAAGCCTCCAGGAGTCTTCAGGTGTTTGTTGTCTTTTAAAAAAGCTCAAATGTCTTGAAGTGAGGTCTGTGCCTCTGAATGAAACGCTAAGCAAACTCACCTGCAGCTCCGAGAGTGAAAAAGTACAAATCAGAAATGCATTTAAAATGTACCGCAAGGGCTGCTCGATTGAGCGCGATAACGGCGAGATTATATTTCTAAGCGTTTCGTGAATTACGCGCTCACGCTCCACAAACAGCCGTCACTTCGACTGGAACACGAAACGGCACGATGATCTGCGGCAGTAACGAAGCCCGGAGAAACCCAAAACTTTTATAACAGACCAAGACGACTCACGAGCAGAACCGTGACCTCATGGGAACAGGAGTTTATCACGATACGCTAGCTGACCGCTTAAACGAGCCATTTGACCCGTGCGGTCATTTACGTCTGTGTAAACGACTGCGATTCCTTAGATAAATCTCTAGCATGGGTTAACGCTGAAAAGCGGAGAATGCTCCCTAGTAGACGGTGTACACGCCTTGATCCAGGAGTAACACAAAAAACAACCCAAAACCCCCAGCAGCAACTGCTCAAGGGCCCGAGTGTGACGAAATACAAACGTACAAGCCTGATGGATTCTGCTGATGTTGAAAAATGTTGACGAGAAACAGGAATTTTGTACTAGTTCGGAAGTTAAGGTTCGACGTGATTGGCTGGAAGGTTCCAGAGAGCCACAGACAGGCCTTTGAGCGACTCGTATAATCCTTTACACTCAGACTGTATTCTCCCACACTTGTACATCATGGTAAATTACGCCAAATAAACAGCATCGTCTGTACACCATTACCACCATGATGACAGATCCCCTAATTACCAAGTCACATGCTCTCAGGGCATTCAGTGTTCAGGCCATTGAGAGAGAGAGAGAGAGAACCTACAGAGAGAGAGTGAGAGAGAACCTAGAGATGGAGAGAGAGAGAGAGAGAGAGAGAGAGAGTGAGAGAGAACCTAGAGATGGAGAGAGAGAGACAGAGAGAGAGAGAGAGAGAACCTAGAGAGAGAGAGAACCTAGAGATGGAGAGAGAGACAGAGAGAGAGTGAGAGAGAACCTAGAGATGGAGAGAGAGAGAGAGAGAGAGAGAGAGAACCTAGAGAGAGAGAGAGAGAGAACCTAGAGATGGAGAGAGAGAGAACCTAGAGAGAGAGAGAGAGAGAGAGAGAGAGAGAGAGAACCTAGAGAGAGAGAACCTAAAGAGAGAGAGAGAGAGAGAGAGAGAGAGAGATAGAACCTAGAGAGAGAGAGAGAGAGAGAGAGAGAGAGAGAGAGAGAACCTAGAGAGAGAGAGAGAGAGAGATAGAACCTAGAGAGAGAACCTAGAGAGAGAGAGAACCTAGAGAGAGAGAGAGAGACAGATAGAACCTAGAGAGAGAGGGAACCTAGAGAGAGAGAGAGAGAGAGAGAGAGATAGAACCTAGAGAGAGAGATAGAAGAGACAGAGAGAGAGAGAGAGAACCTAGAGATGGAGAGAGAGAGAGAACCTAGAGAGAGAGAGAGAGAGAGAGAGAGAGAGAGAGAGAGAGAGAGAATCTAGAGAGAGAGAGAGAGAACCTAGAGAGAGAGAGAGAGAGAACCTAGAGAGAGAGAGAATCTAGAGAGAGAGAGAGAGAGAGAACCTAGAGAGAGAGAGAGAGAGAGATAGAACCTAGAGAGAGAGAGAGAGAGAGAGAGAGAGAGAGATAGAACTTAGAGAGAGAGAGAGAACCTAGAGAGAACCTAGAGAGAGAGAGAGACAGAGAGAGAGAGAGAGAGAGAGAGATAGAACCTAGAGAGAACCTAGAGAGAGAGAGAGAGAGAGAGAGAGAGAGAGAGAGAGAGAGAGAGAACCTAGAGAGAGAGAGAGAGAGAGAGAGAGAGAGAGAGAGAGAGAGAACCTAGAGAGAGAGTTCTCGAGCTGAGGAAGAAAATGTCAACAATTATACTGTCATGTAGTTCTTTGTAGTCTAAAAGGAACATCTCTACTCAGTGGACTCGCGTGTCACCGAGTCCCTCAGCACGAATCAGGAAACTATCCTGAAAGGTCTTCTAAACCTTACACACACGTATGTACAGCGGTGCTTGAAAGTTTGTGAACCCTTTTTCTATATATCTGCATAAATATGAGATAAAACATCATCAGATTTTCACACAAAGTAGATAAAGGAGAACCCGATTAAAAAATATTATACTTGGTCATGAATTTATTGAGGAAAAGGATCCAACATTACATATCAGAGTGGCAAAAGTATGTGAGCGTTTGCTTTCAATATCTGGTGTGAGCCCCTTGTGCAGCAATATCCCCTGACCCTGACCGTGGATGGATCGGTCCTGCACGTCGGCTCGGAGGGATTTTAGCCCGTTCCTCAGTACAGAATGGCTTCCACTCTGGGACGTCGGTGGGTTTCCACACAAACATGTAAAAAAAATTTTTTAAAAGATTGCATAAATATTCAGATATTTACGTTGACATTTAGGGCATTTTGGCAGACGGCCTTATCCAGAGTGACTTACATCTACCTCATTTATTCACCTGAGCAGTTGAGGGTTAAGGGCCTCGCTCAAGGGCCCAGCAGCGGCAGCCTGGTGGTGCTGCTACAACATAAAGGCAACGTTATACAGCAAGACACAAACACACCTGGTTTCAATGTCACCTGTGAAACAGTGTAACGCTTCTGTGCATATAATGTTTGTGATGTGAAGACCGGCTAACCGAACGGACACCTAGCGAGGTATTTCTCCTTGGCCACGATTCTCGGGAACTCCGACGTATTCCCTCCAGCCTTTCCGCCCCCTCCCTCCCTCCCTCCCTCCACCGACAAACAGGCACTCGCTCCGTACACTCGTACCACGGCAAACACCAGGTTCGGTGCACAAAGCCGTGGGTAAACAAGGCTTCGCTTGCGTTCCTCTCAACAAGAAGGAAAAAAAACAACAACGTCATGACAAATGCAGGGAGGTTCCCCAGAGCACTATTAATAGACCGGACCAACAATACATGCATGCAAATGTGAATCAGTCCTGAACCATTGAACCATTTTTAGGAATCCACCAACATCGCAATCTCGTCATGTATACCACCCGCAAATGTCAGAAGAAGAAGACGTAAAGATTTCCAAGCATCTTTTCAGAAGCCTCACCGAGGGTTTTCTCCACCTACCGTCAGCTCGGGTATTTTTTCGCACTGAGAATACACAGACAGTGCAAATGGGAAAAGACTGTTCTGTGAGGAAAGCTTCGTCAGAATTGTTTCGATGTGAAAGAGTTCGTCTTCTGAGAAGACACCGGCAAGCAAACCCTGATGCAAACGCATGACCTAATAACCTAATGACTTAAAAACCTGGATGCGAGCTGGAGCGATAAACCTGAGCTCGCATTATTCAACAGATCTGACGTTTAAGTTGCTGTGCGTTGGAGCAACGATCTCAACCACCAAGAACACACACATGCAAGGTCCTGCATGTTGAAGGTATGCACTTACAACAGCAAAAAAAAAAAACCCTTTCTGGCGAGTCTACCTACTACCACGGTCGCGCGCTTTCTCCCGTCGTACAGATCAGTAACGAGGAAAAACGAAAACTTTTGTGAAAACTCTTTTCATCCCACTGTAATCTAGAGAAGACCTTTCATTAGCGCAAGCCGTCATCATCATCACAATGACAACACGTCATCATGTACTTACCGTGCAAATACACAACCTACGTACATAACTACGGCTTTCCAGAAAGTTCCAAACAGTGTGTTACAGAATTCTCGATTCTGATTGGTCAGAAGGTGTTGATTCATTTTCTGTAATAGTAGCGCAGCTGCAAATCCCAGGTTTAGATCGATGCGCTCGTTCGAATCCGTCACTCACAGGGACTCGTACGGTACTTCGTTCATCGACGGATTGAAAAAGAAATAAAACGAGTGTAATCGTTGATCTCTTGTACGGACTTTTGTGACGAGAAGTTTATTTAATGCGTACGGAAGGAGTCTCCAGTGTCAGCGCTTCGTAACAGTCAGAGGTGAAGCCGTAACTTCGGGACGGACGAGTTTACGCTTTGTGGTGGTGTTAGCTTTGAGAGAGAGAGAGAGAGAGAGAGAGAGAGAAGAGAAATAGAGGCAGGTGAGCGGAAAGTCTTCATCTTTGGGATTGAAACAGTAAACTCTGATTCGTCACACCACTCTGTTGCTGATTGTTTTTCTAGAACAGAATGTCCCTGAGCGCTTTATTGATTAATTATTGAACACTTCCTTCTGTGTTGGTGCACACTCTGGCTCTTCTACCTTCCATGACCTACCATGTCAATGTTTAAGAGAAATAATATCCAAAAAGTGGGTTTATTAAGATGCAACCAGGTTCAATCATGTGCATTCGTATTTGTATTTATTGGAAGAGTCCGTTACGTTAGCTGCTGGGTCTTAGCAGGAGGTGAAAGGAAGTACGTAGAGATGTGGAGGACAGAACGGAAGTGTTCGCCGTGGTGCTTGAGATCTGTTCAGCTCATTTCATAGCTTTTCTCCAGGAGTTCAGACAAACTGTCCATCCGGGTCTATTCTCACTCATTCGGTTTGCTTTTCTGGCTCTCACAGTGCGAGCCGTAAGACCGAATCCGGGCTCACGACTTGGTTTCAGAACAAACTTTTGATAGTTCCATAGCTCCATGTCGTGTAGTTGAGGATGCGGTGCAATTTCAAACCGTGCGATTTTGCGAATGCAGACCACATCCTACATGACATGGAGCTACGGAACGATCAAAAGTGGGAAGAACATGACAGCTTCTGCTTTGCCCTAGATAGTCAGACCCCAGACTACAGCCTCCTGAGGTGGAGTTGAATAGTACGAATGGAGAAAAAGAGAAATGGGAAGTTAGACGATCTTCAGTGATCTTCAGTAAGCGCTTCATCCTGGTCAGGGTGGTGCTGGACCTGGAGTGTGTCCCGGTAACACTAAGTGCAAGGAAGGAATACACCCTGGATAGGCCACCAAGCACAGGGCACCATGGCCAGACACATTCACCCACCTAGGAGTAATTTAGCGCAGCCGATGTACTCACCAGCATGTTTTCGGGAGGGGAAAAAGGAAGCCGGAGGACCCAGAGGAAACCCACATGGACACACGGACACCATTCAGAAATACACACAAACAGTAACAGGGATCAAATCAGATACCCTGGACCTGAGGCAGCAATTCTGCACCACCATGTCGCTTTAGACCAATGTTTTCCAATCCAATCCTTAGGGAGCCCCCAGACAGGCCACATTTTTGGTCTTATCCAGATCTTTACACACCTGAAGCCAATTTTGATCCTGCTTGATTGCTCGGTTCTGGCTAAAATGTGGACCATCTGGCGGTTTCTTGATGGCTGGATCGGGAAATGTGGTTTAGACTACGGTAAGGCGATTAGAACATTTGTGGTGATGCTCGTTAGCGTTCTTGCTAGCTCGTGGACATATTCAGGTCTGTACATCCTTTTCAACTGCTGGTTTTGGTTCCGAATCAAACAAGAAAGGAATCTAGTCAATTTCAGCGAGTGGATGCCTCACGCCATTTCAAAAGGGAACAACAAACAGTCGCAAAAACCAGACGAGTCGCAACGTGTCACTTAAACACGCTTTGAACGTTCGCCACGAAGCGCACTGTGAAAGTCATTGTGGGTTGCTGTGCGTTTGGAATTATTTCCAGAGGGCGATGTACGTTCGTGTTTATAGCGAGGCGAGGTTTCAAGCTTTGAGGAAACGAGGAGCTCTTCATAACAAGCAGGGGAGAGGGTGGTGTGGACGTCCGTCGGCGCAAATAAAGACCTCACCGCATGACGGGAGTAACTGCACCGCGGCGGCTCAGGGTCGCGTCGGTGGAGCGTGACATCCCTCTAGAAGACATGAGAAAATGGACGTGCGAGAGCATAGGAGGTTCACGTCAGCTCTGTAAAGGCACTTCGGCAAATCTGCCAAAATAACACGAGACGCCGTCCTGATGCCAGAACGGGAAATACTATATCACTGGCATGTTTTAATAACAGGATGGACAACAAAGCTCGGCCTTTAAAGGGATTTAGAGCTAGATGCTCTAGCGTCGGTCCGAGCCGAGCGCGAGTCGATGTTAAGGGTCTTCAGGGGCCGCTCCAACGAAACCAGATCCTCACAAAACCTAAATGGATAAGGATAAGGAGCACGAAGAGAAAATTCCACTTTCACACAGATTCCCTGCTAGTAGACTGAAAGGAATGGACTTCCAGGTCCCAGTTGGTGGGATTTTTGCCATTTAAAGCTTCACTCAGAGTCAAAACTCAGGGATTAAATAGAGCAATACATGGTGATCACTGCCAAATAGATTTTCCATATGACGTGGATTGACAGAATTGGAGGAGAATTATCCAAACCCCCACCGAAAACCTATAGAGTGGTATAATATTCTCATTTTGGAAGAATCCCCCAGCACTGCTCTGGTTAACGCTAGGCCTGCAGTTCACATCAGCGGAGGATCGGTCTCCAAACGGGTCTCTTTCCCGTGAACGTATCTACTAAAGTTCACGGCGTTCCACATAACTGTGGAAAATTTAAAAGGTCGGAAGGTTTGCACAGGTAGTCCGAATACGAATTCACGCTTTAAGCCGAGCGAACGTTTCGCCTTCGAAGCAAACGCGACGCATAAACCTGTTTTTAAAATCCAACACGATACACGGAACGCAGAAAGACCTTAAAAAAACAAACAAAAAAAAAAACCCAACACAATTAAGATTCCTAACGTTTCTAGCAGATTCAAAAGAATTGACGAACGCCTCAAACCGGCGTCGACGTCGTTTTAGAACACGTCCACGGAGACCCCTCTGAGCGCCGACGCTCGCTGACTAATCATGGGGTTTTGGTGGGTTTAAGTGCTTTGATTTGAATCCAGACGGATCCGTAAGCTACAGACGGGTGCCAAATTAAAAATGAAAAGGAACAAAAAAAAAAAAAATTCAACATCAAGGGTTATAGCAAGGTGTTTGGGCCACCAGAACATCTTGAACATGCCTTGGCATTGCTTCTACACATCTCTGGAAGTGTACTGCTGGGATGAACACGGTTCATCCAAAAGATCCTCCCTCTAATATGTCTAATATGTCTACGTCGCTCCAAAATCTGCTACAGACGAGCAATTGGGTCGAGCTGCGATGAGTCTGAAGGCCACAGTGGAGTCACGCTGGAGGATCCCACAGCTATCAGAAGAACTCCGGAATGATCTCTGGACCCAAACCGCGCCACACAATAAGAGAGCCGTTGGATTCATCACCCGTGTGTAAATATTCGACATAAAACAGCCAGTTATGTATATTCTGTGCTCCGTATGTGCAGTAAGAACTAAAATACACTCCATTTCCATTCGACATTATCTATTTATTTATTCATTTATTTATTTATTCATCCTTACATTAATTAAACAGCAGACAATCCCACCTATCCGAGAGCAGGAAGCAGGACAAGGCCGGACATCGTCATGCATATTCTGGTCGGCTCGATGATCTGGCGGTTGTTTTGACAGGAAGGTCAAGCTTTACACGACGCGTCCGGGGTTTCTCGATAAAACAAAAAAAAAAACCAAACAAACCCCAAACTGATCGAGCGCTCTTCGTCCTGCTGTTGCGGCGAGGCATTGTCCAGGAAAAACACAACAGAAAACTCAATTCAATACAGTAACGATGAAGGAGTCCACACTTCAGAGGAACGCTTCCGTTCCTCAAGCGCTGACAGAGATCAGGACGTACAATTAGGAAGCACTTAATAATACTACATTACTGCATACATGTCTTTGGCATGAGATTCAGATACTCTGTATCCAGTATTACACAGATCTCCAAACATAATAAATATGCTCAGCCTCGTTTGACCGTTCCGCCTGATTTGGACAAATTTGCTTCTCTCTCTCTCTCTCCATCTATTTTTATTTATTTTTTTAAAGTAACGTCTAGAACGTGATTGATACTGTACACGAGTCACAAATACAAGGACGGTCAAACGTGGCTAAGATAAATACACTTTCCCAACCTCAACACATTTATTATGCCGCTGAAGATAATTAATTAATTATATATGTGTGTGTGTGTGTATATATATATATATATATATATATATATATATATATATATATATATATATATATATATATATATACACACACACATATATACACACACACACATATATATATATATATATATGTATATATAAATAAAAGAAGAAAATCACGTTTAAATGTTGTGAATATGACACTGGTGTTTGTTCAGTAACACACAAGTCATATTTCAGACTTGATTGAGACGAACCGCTGATTTACATCTTCACCTTGATTTGTCTTCGTAATACTGCTACATTTACTCGTGAATTGCAGGTAGTGTATATAGAAAGCGTCTGATTGCGTATACATTAGTACGAATTGGCGTGTGGACAATCAATAAAAAAAACCCCCCCCAAAAACGAGTAGCTAGCTAACGAGGTGAGTAAAAGTTCCAGCGTGCCTCCCAGTCCAACGTTTTGTCGGGTGACGAGGCTAAAACGTGGTAGCTAAAGTGACGTGATAAAATATGGCGAGTCGGTTAGCTAGCGAAGTGCTTTGACGAAGACAAACAACGGAAAAAAAAAAACAAAAAAAAAAAAAACCATCACGTGTCTACGAGCTTCACAATTAAAAGTCTGTATAGTGTCTTTATCTTCTTTCATCATGTTAAACCGCGAGGTGCGTGTAGCACTAACAAGAGCGTTAGCCTTCATACCGGCGTAGTGTCGGACGCATTAGCCGTCTCGAATTCTGAAAGTGCTGTCCGTCATGTGTGAGCGCCGATTAATAAATCGTCCTTTTCCGATGTGTGTAGTGCAGCGGGTGGGTTTTCCTGTAAAGGCAACAGAGTAGTTTTGATCCGTTTCTGTTTGTCGAACATGTGTAGGTTATGACGATTAAAATGCTAATAGCCCAGACGTGTGATCTGCTCATCCTGCGTGACCGGGCTACGTGTGTTTCTCATTTCAGATCCTCTAAAGACCGTTTATACGTTTATTTTTTTACGTTATCCTGGGGAGTTCGTCACACCTCTGGCGTGCTTGCTGTGGGTACAGGTCTGAATCTACGTGAAGCTGCAATGCATGGGAGGAAAAAAACCCCCAAAAAACAACACAAAACAAAACAATGACGCACTGCAAAAAACTGCTGAGGCACCTTTAACCCCCTGACTGTGATTCAGAATGTAGCGTCGATATTCTCACAAATTATACAACTTTCATGAAATTACAAAACAACTGATGTGATGAATTCAAATAGAAACGTTTTAAAATACAGACGATGACAATTCCCAAAAAAAAAAAGTACAAAGGAGAAACTATTTGGAAAATAACCTCGGACCTAGTGAAGCTGAACCGGTTATCAGAAAAGTAAACATTTGTATTTATTTTCAGGCGTTTTGTGTCCCGGACCTCGTGTACCTTCGGCAAGAAGCTGACACACAGACGCACAACACAAACAATATGGCGGCTTGGCGTAACGACGTATTAGATGGGGGAGGAAAAAAAAAAAAAAGGTGACAGAGAGTACAAAACGTAATTAAGCGGAAAAAAAAAAATCTAGGAATTAAAATAAGGAAATAATTTAAAAACAAAAAAAAAAGCTTTCCGTTAAACAGAATAAAACATTAAAAATCCTCTCCAATTAAAGAGGGCTTAATAAATAATTAAAAAAAAAAACAAAACAGAAACAACAACAAAACAAAACCGTATGAGCGTACATTCTTAACACTACACACTCCGTGTCACTATATGACTTAAGGCTTGACCTCTGACCTTCCGGTGATGTGGACGGCGCAGAGTGAACGGAAAACAAAATAAAAGGCATGATGATAAAACACTGGACTTTACACAGTGAATACATTCGTACTGTAGAGGAGAGCCGTCTCCTCCCAAAGAGGTACGTACAAAGAGGCACGATCAGTCTAGTTTCTTGCGCCGAGCGCAGTTCCTGTTCGCCGCCTCTCGGGTCTCTGATTACGTCCGTCTCGAATCGTAAAATCGAGGACGGAAAAAGCTGGTCTCTCCAGATGTTCAGGACGGACTCCGGGACGGAGGAGGCGTCTCGGTCGGAAGGCACGTACTTGCTTTCGTATCGTGGTAGCATCACTTATACCTTTTTTTTACTTCTGCAGCCGTACGCCGTACAAATCTCATCCGGGTTTCCCAGCATCCTCGGGTTCTCTGCTCTGAGGTAAAAAAGCGTTCGCGCCGGAACAAATCAGATCCCTTTCGTCAAGTCTGTGATGACGTTGGCCTTCACCAGCTTCTGAAGAAACTCCTTCTCCTTGGAGATGTCGTGAGTCCAGGACTGTAGGACAAACAGAGACAGAGCGTGTTCAGATTTCTTTTTCAACGGGAAACGAGTTACCATGACAACCGCACTGTAAACTGTCTTACAAATGGGCATGGGACACAACTGGGCGGTTATCGCAATAAATAAATAAATAAATAAATAAATAAATAGTCAAGGCCTCTCCACTCCAATCCCAACTGGACAACGGACCACCCAAAACATCTAGCGTGTCTGCCACAAATAATTTTCTTCTCCCAAAATATTTCATCCACGATCCAACTGTAGTGAAAGGAGTTCTTGATTATTGTTAAAAAGTGAGATCCTTGGCTGGGTCTCTGAACCGCACAGCGGTGAAGCCCAAGCCTCAACACTCTCGGCTGAAACCAGAGCCTCGGATTCCTGTTAGGGGCCCGTAAGCCATGTGGGAACGTCCTGGTCGCAGGAGGAATCACGTTTGCTCTGTCAAGCTTCTCGTCTGGGTTCTTGGGCCCATCTCCGCAGCAGCAGAGTCATTAGAACGGAACGACTGCAGACGTCCACGTCTCCTCTGGATCAACACCAACACCAAACCGTCTTCCGGATGAGACGTTAAACCCAGGCCCTGACTCTGTGTGGTCATTAACAATCCCAGGACACTTCTCGGAAAAGAGTAGGGGTGTGACCCCGGTGTCCTGCCGAAATTCCCCCATTGGACCTCATCTATCACGGCTTCCTAATATAAGCCCAATCTCTAAACTGGCTACATCACTCTCCTCTCGTCTCCACTAAGAGCTGGTGTGTGGTGGGAGTTCCCGCGCAATATGGCTGCCGTCGCATCATCCAGGTGGATGCTACACACTAGTGGTGGTTGATGAGACCCCCCCGATACTACGTACAGCGCTTTGAGTGTCTAGAAATAAACGCGCTATATAAATGTAAGGAAATTATGATGAATTATTAAGAGGACTGGAACGATCCGATTTTCTCACGCGTCTATACAGTAGATGGGAGACGTGACTTGGAGATGGAGATGTCCAAAATGCTCTCGCAATGACTCACTCGATAAACAAGAGGATGTACTTAGACAGCTCAGGATCCTAACAAACGTCATGAGAAACGCAAAGAACTTCAGACGGGTGTCGGAGGAGTGAGTCGACTCAGTCGGTGCATCAACCACCAAATCTGACTGCTTTATGAGTCCTATACAGCCGAGCCAAATGGCAGGAATGGATTTTATTACACGCACACACACACACACACACAAAAAGGTTATCTCAATCAGGGCTGGGCTGAAAAAACACCGTCGCAAACGATGAGACGAGAAACGAAGGCAGTTTTAGTCAGATAATTACACCGTTCCTGCGCGCTTCCATTTACTGCACAGATAAACAAGAGAAGGTCAGATAAAGGTCTGCACTTCAAAAACAAGCGTGACCCACCTGTTCAAATATTACGCAGAAACTA
Source organism: Ictalurus furcatus (assembly GCF_023375685.1). Lineage (NCBI taxonomy): Eukaryota > Metazoa > Chordata > Actinopteri > Siluriformes > Ictaluridae > Ictalurus > Ictalurus furcatus. The sequence goes on from NC_071274.1 coordinate 22,335,697, forward strand.
AACCGCTCAGAGCTGGGGGAAAAAAAACAAACCAAGAAAAACAAGTCGTACCTCTTTGATGGCAGACATTTTGACTGTCTCGTAGTAGTGTAAGGGTGCATGAGGGGTGTTCATGTCATAGCCGAATCCAGCAACAGCAACCTCGTCGCAGTTATGCAGGGCCATCGTTATGGCAACAGTACCAAGTGTTGGGATGTTCTGTGGAAACAAGTACGAGTCGAATTTTTGAGTATGTCGGTGATGTTCGGCCAACATACGGTGTAAGCTCTGGCTCACGCTCACGCCCGAATAGCTTTTGCACGCTTTAGGGTGGGGGTTGCAATAATAAGGATTCAATTAAGCACCGTTTGGAGTTAATCGAGGATTTGTCGATCTGGGCTTTATTTTAAAACGCACCGCTTCATTTTAAACCCACATTTTCTCCACTGCGAAGGATTCGGCGTCGACGACGTCGCGGCGGTGCATGTGGGTTTCATAAACGTGGAAATATACGAATAAACGGCAACGACGTAACTCTTTCACTTCCACTCGAGTGACTACAAAGAGCAAAGGTCTTTGAATTTAAAAAAAAAAAAAATGATTAATTCAACCGCCGTTATTAACCGCTCATTAGCATAACTGATACAGGATAACTTAACGAAAAGTTTAAAGCGATGGAGCAACGAGATTATAGTTCATCCAGGTTTACTGTGAGATTAAATCCAGGATTAACTCGATGGTTTAAATGTAAACCTGCTTGTTCTTAAACAAGGTTTAATAATCGGTGCGACAGAATTATTAAACAAACCTTGATTTAATATTAATCCTTATGAGTTCAAGTTATTCAAACGATTCATTCGAAGCAATTAAAAGCACTTCTTGTATTATATATTTTTTTACACATCATTGTAGTCCTGTTTAATCCTCCTTTTCTGCCACAAAACGTCTCTTTTATCAGTCGTGTCCTGAATAAATCCGGTTAACTGATGTTTAACTGTACACTCGTCTACGGCGAGGGGTTTTATTTCACGCTGCTGAACTCAAAATTTCAAGCGAGGGCGGTTCGAGAGATTACTAACGTGAGACGATGAGGACGGGGCGGGGTTTCCGGGGGCTGTCGGGTCACATCGGAGAGTTCGAAACTGTCTTTCACGCGTTAATCGACTCATGTACTGGTTTTATCGGGTGGAAAAAAGAAGGGGAAAAAAAAAAAAGAAGACCACCGCTCTTTTTGCGTGTTTTTGAGTTGTAATTCGTGGCAACGTACTCCCAGTTCCTACGCAAAAAACGCGTAGAGGTCGGAAGTTTGCGAAGCGTATTTACAAGTGCCTGGGCGAGCCATCGGAGAAGCGGGAAAGTTTGCAGTATACTGGTTGGAGCTGATCAGCACCATCGTGGCTGTGGTTGGTTTCTAGCCTTCCGCTTTCTCCTGACATGAATGCATGTGAGGGAACCTGGCTTTGTTCATGCCAGCAACTTATCTTCAGCTGCGCCCCCCCCCTCCCCCCAGCCCTACCCCCCCACCCCCCAACCCCCCTTCCCATGAAATGCCAATTTTCAGAAGGCAGACCTCCACTTACTCGTCTCCCAGGGGTGGGTAACCATTCAAAACCATTAGCTTACAACAGCCCGGGGTATGATTTACATGGGCCCACACATATACAATCAGGAGTAAGATTTGGGCAGCATGCCCACCCCCAGCAGGTGAGTGTTAGGAGGACTCGGAGAGGGGGAAGGATGTGTCTAAGTGTGTCCCGCCTTGATCAGTACCGTGTGGGACAGCTTCCCTCCTACCCACACACCCCGAGGGGCCTGGTGGGGCAGCTCCACATGCTCCGCACATGTTCCTGCAGTTCAAAGAGGGCGCTGATCTTCACGAGGTGGTCAACTTCAATACGTTCCCATCCTGTCCCTGTGCGTTCCAGTAGGACCTGACGTCTGACAGCTCCATCGCGCACGTCTAACTCTCGCGTCGAGAAACAAACCGGCTGAGCTTTCATAAATGGAAGTCTCGCGTCCTGAATCCTGTCCCCTTGACTTCATAGCTGAGCGATTATTCTTTTCCTAACCCTATCGTCTTTTCCTTTCCTATCCTATCGTCTTTGCGACTTGAGGCATGTAACACACACTTCTTTTATGAGTCTGCCCGGTCAGGCTGCTACTCCTGGACTGCCCCTGAAGACTATGTACTATATCTGAGCAATGCGTGTGTTTACGTATTGTGAAGTCTTCGGAAAGGCAGCCAAAAAGAAGAGCAGTGGCAGAGATCGCAACCAGATGACACACAATAGCAGGCGTTTCCTAAAAACCCGCGGTATTCGTGAAAAATAGCATCGCTGCGTCTGTTTTATGAAGACCGCCTCCTTAAAGCGGTCGGTGCTGTATATAAAATATAGATGAAATAAACACGAGGGAGACCTAGTATGAGTAATATGTAATCTTATTGAGAATTCACCGGGCTGGTGGACTGTATGAACGGAAGTTCACCTAACACACAGATAAGCAAGGCGCAAACCATACATGTATTTGATTAGTGCGGCAGGCCTCAGAGTGTAGGTGGACGCTCAACTAAGAGACACACACACACACACACACACACACACACACACAGGCCTATGCCACCACGCACACACATGCAGAAGGAAAACAGAACATTATAAGAATAATAAAAGGAGTATTAGGATATTATAAGGATAATATAATGATATTATGAAGTAGGGAGTACAGTAAACCACTTGCAAGCAGTATAACCATATATATAACAAATGTAGAGCAAATATGAAAGGACATTATAAACCAGAAATACAGAAAAATGTGAAAGAAACTTACTCATAATATACTTGGAGGTGGGGAAGAGTCTTGTCTCACGAGAAAAAGTCAGGAGTAATACACACGAAGGCCTTAATTTTTAAGAGAGAACCGAGAGGGGCCATGTATAAGGGTAGTTGAGTCACGTTGCACCCGCGAGATAACCGTGAGACCAAGGTCTCTCCGAAATGTCGCGTCTCGTACCTCTTTCAAACCTAATGGTGTTCGGAAAAGGCTCTTTTCAAAACATACTGGTAATTTTGATAAACCCTTTCTAAAACACATTGGTGTCTGGGTCATCCTGACCCTAAGAAAACTGTATAAATAGAAGAGCCTCAGCTCTGGTTTTTTTTTAGATCGCATTTTGGGGCGTCTCAAACTGTGTGGATCTCGTGTGGTGGAACGGAACGAATAAAACTGGACCCTTGCTTCTTCTCACGGTCTTATTTTTCTTTCTCCAATTGAATTTGCGAGTATCTGTTTCTATGTTAAGTGTCTGCAGGTAATAGGCAAAATTTGGGCCGGCATCGGCCATTACCCAGATCGGCCTAACAATCAAACGCACCCCGTTTTCTCGTTCTGTTTTACCCTTAAGTACAAAGTATAAAACAGGCAGTAATGACCGGGCCTGCTTTGGAGACCGT